>NC_056734.1:561633812-561867534 GCF_019279795.1 Protopterus annectens
GCAGGGATGCCATGAAACCCAAGGCTTGCAGGACTTTTCTTGCTGTTAGATGGTTCTGCTTTGTTAATGCCAAGAAGTAGAGAGGAGTTGCTCCTGTTTTTCTACTGTTAGGAATGCCATTTGTTTGATGTGTCCAGCTCTGCACCCAAAAAGGTTATCCTTTGGGTTGTTATCAGCCTTGACTTTTTTATATTGACTGTGTATCCCAGGGCTTGTAGTAGGTAAATGACCCTTTTCAAGTCTTCTGCTAGCTTGTTTTTGTTGTCCGCTTGTATCAGGCAGTCGTCCAGGTAAGGGTAGATTTGGTTTCCTGAAGCCTGCAATGAGCAATTACTGATGCCAGGCATTTCATGAACACTCTGGGCGCAGTAGATAAGTCAAAGGGCAATGCTGAGAATTGATAATGCTCTGATCCTGCAAGAAATCTGAGGTATCTTCTGCAATTTGGTCGTGATGGGGACGTGCAGGTATGCCTCCTTGAGATCTAGAGTTACCAGCCAAGACTCCTTGCCCAGCATGGGAAGAAGCTGCTGTAGGGTCAGCATTTTGAATTTTGGAACAATGAGGAATGTGTTTAAAGCGGACAGGTCGAGAATAGGTCTCCATTTGCTTTCTTTTCTTGGTACCAGGAAGAGTCTGGAGTAAAATCCCTGTCCTTGCTCCATAGATGGTACCTTTTCCACAGCTCTCATCCTTAATAATTGAGTTATTTGTTTTAGAGCTTCTGCCTTTTGATTTGGAGGTAGGTTTGGCATTCCTCTCTTCCCTGGTAGAGTATGGAAGTGAAACCTGTAACCTTGGTGCATTGTCTGCAAAATCCACTTGTCTCTTGTGATGTAATGCCAGTTTACTGAAAATAAAGCTAGCTTCCCGCCCAAGGGTGCTTCTAGTTGTTCCCTGGTAGGCGGTGCTAGAGCCAAGTCACTGTGATTGTCCTGTAGTAGTGGTGGTGGCTGTGTCTGTACCTCGCTGGTTGCTACCCTGCCACTGGCGTCCCCTGTAGGCACCCCTGGATTGACGTCTGCCTCTTGAACGCCTATTCCTGCCTCTCTGAGCTCTGGAGGAGTCTGGAAAGGACCAATTCTTGGAGGGCCAATTCCTGCTAAACCTTGGAGGTTGGACCTGTAAGAAATCTTTCACTGTTTGGACAGATTTTGCCTTCTCTTCCATCTTCTTCAGCACCTGTTGTGCAGGAGAGCCAAACAAATTGATCTTGTCCATGGGAGCATCTAGTAGTTTTGATTTAACATGGTCTGGTAAGGCCTGCTCTTTTAACCATGCATGCCTTCTGATAACTGTGCCAGTCATGGCTGATCTAAAGGAAGCCTCCAGTGCATCATAGCCGCATTTTAAGGAATGGTTACCGACTTGCTGAATGACCATTTCCTGAACAGATTTTTTGTCTAATGGTTCATCCGAGGACAGCTTTTTGGTTAACTGGTCTAGCATAAATTCTTGATACTGGATCATGTGGAATTGACAGTTCAAGGCCCTAGCTGAAAGAGTAGCAGAAGTGTAAACTTTTTTACCCCATCTCTAAGGACCTGGATTCCCTTTCAGAGGGAGGGTTTTCGGCACAGGTAGCTGCTACAGCCTTAGGACCCTGGGAGATAGTCTCGGGATCTGCAAAAGGAGCCTTATACAAATGGTAATGCGTGTCCGGGACCCTGTAGTACCTATCGGGCTTAGCAGGGGCCGGAGGTAGTGAATCAGGAGCAGTACAAGCATCATTAAATGCATCATCTACAACAGAGAGAACTGGAGGTATGGCTAAAGGCCTATGTTGTGGTAAATGCAGAAAAGTTCTAAGCCTTTTTCTAGAGTCTGAAAAATCCTGGCCCTGCCACTGAAATTGTTCCCTCATAGCATGCAAAGTTTCCCCAAAGGAAAATTCCTCAGGCGGAGAGGCAGAAGGAATGGACTCTTCAGCATCAGAGTCTTCATAAGGGGAAAAAGAAGCCTCTGGAGGGTTTGTATTATCTGAATCATCAGAGGAATCATCTGGTTTTGAAGATGTCCGGATGTAGCATCCATTCGTGGGCATCCGTGGTAGTTCTGCTTAGTAGTTTTAGCTGCTTTAGCCCTGGCAAAGGCCTTAATGGACATGGATGCAGGTGGCCTAGCAGCTCCACATGCAGGGGTAGAGATATCCAAGGGGATAGTGTCAGATAATTCCTGAGAAACTGCAAGAGCAGGAGGGATTTCAGAAGCAGATTCCACCAGGTTGGAAGAGGCCTCGGTAGGAGGTAAGTTTTCGGCTGAAGGAAGAACCGCTTGCTCGGTTTCAGCCGAAACAGACACTCGCGGTTGGCTTAACCGCGGTTTCGGCCAAAAACGCAGACCGCGAGTGTCGGTCCTTTTCCTTGCGCTTTTTAGATATTTGCGTAGTCGGGGGATCCGACTGCATAATGTAAGCAAAATCGGAGCCGAAAAACTCCTCAGCAAATTCCGACAGACGTCTAAGCGTCTGTCGGTTAAAAGAAGCACAGGCTAGACAAGCTGCTACGTCGTGGTCTGGGCCTAAACAAGGTAAGCAGTAAGAGTGGAAATCTTTATGAGGTATTTGTTTCCCACAAGTTAAACAGTTATTCACTTTTTCTGACATCGGCTGAGGCAAGAAAGAGTCCCCAACGGGGTACTTAGCTTTTTAGAAGTCTTCGGTAGTAGAAGTATTCGGTAGTAGTAATCTCTGGTTCTGACCGACCGGCACTTGCGAACAGTTTCTGCTTCGGGCGGCAAGAAAGACTGAGGAAAATGGCGTCGGCGGATGCCTTTATACCCGAATAACTGCAGCTATGACGTCGGGTGAAGTGCGACACCAGCCGAGGCCAGACCCAGACTTTGGAATCCGGCCGACCGAAGGGCTGCCTGACGACAGGACAACCCATTTGTAAGGACTGCAGATGCATCCTTGAAGGACATCCTGTTTTCCATGAGAGAAATTTTAGGTCTGCAGTAGCAGCTGGCTCAAAAGAAGGGAGAGAGAGTTTTTCCAAAACAAAATTGAGGTCCCATGCAGGAGTAGGTGCTCTCCTGGGAGGGCTTACATTTTTGGTCCCTCAGAGATACTGCTTCAGCAGAGAATGAGAGAAGAGGGGAGGTTCTGTGTTGCAATGAGCTGAAATGGCAGAGGCATGGATTTTTATGGAAGAAAAAGATAGGCCCTTGTCAAGCATCTCAGTTAAGTATTGCAGAATCTGAGGAAGATTAGGCATTGCTGTGCTTATTCCTTGTGATTGGTTCCAGGCACAGAATCTTTTCCATATGTCAGTATAAGATTTTCTAGTACTAGGCCTTCTAGCCTCCAAAATGACATCCATCACAGGTTTGCTGAGGGATGCCAAGGGTGAAATTAGTTGATCAGCCACGCTGCAAGATTCAAGGTTTGGAGCGGAGTGTGCAGAATTTGGTAGTTCTTCAGAAACGGTAGGTAAGGTGTCTGAGGCAGGTGCCACGGAGGGAGGTGTGACATTGCACAGGAGTGGGTACCAGTGTTGGCGAGGCCAGTCTGGAGCAATCAGAATCATTTTTGGTTTGTCCAGTTTGACCTTTGGTAGAACTTTGGAGAGCAGAGGGAGAGGGGGAAAAGCATAGATTGAAAGGTTTTTCCAGCTGAATGATAGAGCATCCACCTTCCAAGCTTTTTTGTGATAAATTCTTGTGCATAATTTGTCCAACTGATGGTTGTGGGGTGAGGCAGAAAGATCTATGTCTTGGCTCCCCCATTTGCATGTAAGCATGTTGAAAACTTCTGGTTCCAATTTCCATTTGTGTGGGTCCATAAGATTTCTTCTTAGTTCATCTGCCAGAGTATTTAGCTTTCCTGGCAGGAATTGAGCTTGTAGTTGTATTTGCTAGGTCAAGGCCGTGTTCCACAATGCCATGGCTAGTCTGCAGAGGGGGTAGGAATGTGTACCCCCCCCTGCTTGTTTATGTACCACATAACTGTGGTGTTGTCTGTCTTTAACATTAGTTGTCCTGGATGAAGGTAGTCCTTGAAGTATGTCAGTGCATTCTGTACAGCTAGCATCGCTTTCTGATTGATATACAAGTGCATTTGATTTGGGCTCCATTTGCCCTGAAAGCACTTCCCTGCCAGATGAGCCCCTCAAGCATAGTCTGGTGCATCTGTAGTCAGGGTGTGGGCGACAGGGGGTGGAGTGACTGTCAGTCCCTTGTTTTGGTGGCAGGCCTCTGCCCACAATAGGAACTCTAGTTGCAGGAAAGTTATAATAGGAATCATGGTTTCCAGGCTTTGACAATGTTGACTCCATAAACTTTTTAAGTACCACTGAAGTTTCCTCATATGCAGTCTTGCATATGGAATTAGAAGAATGCAGGAGGTCAGTAGCCCCAAGGCTTGCAGAATTTGTCTTGCAGATAGCAGGGTTTTTGTGGCCATCTGTTTGAAGTAAGTCACCAATTGAAATTGCTTTTCTGGCATAAGGTAAGTCATCTGGGCAGTTGTATTCAAGCTTGCACCCAGGAATGTAATTTTTTGAGAGGGTACCAGTTTTGATTTCTTTTCTTTTATGGTATACCCTAGACAAGTTAGAACTCTCTTTACAAACGCCAGATGCTTTAGAAGAATGTCCTTGTTTTCGGCCCGAATTAAACAGTCCACATATAGACATATTTGAATATTTCTTTGCCTGCAAAATGCAATTACTGGTGCCATGCACTCTGTGAAGACCCTGGGCACAGAAGAACAGCCAAGGGCAGTGCAGAGAACTGGTAATGCAAGTAGCCTGCTTTGAAGTGGAGGTATCTTCTGCAAGATTCCCTGATTGGGATATGCAGGTAAGCCTCTTAAGTCTAGAGTTACCAACCCGGCATCTTTGCCTAGCATAGGTAGTAACTGTTGAAGAGTCAGCATATTGAATTTTGGAATGTCCAGAAATGTTTTTAGAGTGGGTAAGTCCAGAACTGGATGCCATGATTTGTCTTTTCTGGGTACCAGGAAAAGTCTGGAATAGAAACCTTTTCCCTTTTCCTCTTCTGGTACTGGCTGAATAGCTCCCATGTTCATGAGGGACAGAACTTGTTTCTGAGCCTCTGCCCACTGAGTTGGGGGCAGATCTGGCCATCCGTTTGGTATTGGCAACGTGTGGAAATTAAATCTGTATCTCTGGGATACTATATTTAAAACCCATTTGTCCAGGGTAATAAGTTACCAGTTTTGTGCATGAAGTGCCAATCCCCCCCCCCCAAAGGGGCAGCTAAAAGGTAAGTGCTTGATTGTAGAGGGACGTCATTGAGGCAGTTTACCATAGGGAGGTGCCTTGCTGCTTCCAGATTTGGAGGTGGAGGCACCCCATTGTTTTGTTCTAAAAGTTCCTTGTGACTGAACCCTTGAAACCTGAAGCCTTTGGAATGTCTTGATTTGACTTGAGCGGCTCTCGAGGGGACTGGAAAGGACCAGATCTTAGTAGGCCAGTGCCTACTAAATCTTGGAGGTTGCATTTGCAAGAAATCTTTCATAGTTTGCATAGATTTAGCTTTATCTTCCATCTTTAACACTTCTTCAGCCTTATTACCAAAGAGACGGTCCTGTTGTAAAGGTGCATCCAACAATTTTGCTTTAACATGGTCAGGCAGAGTTTGCTCTTTGAGCCAAGCATGCCTTCTTAGCACAGATTCAGTTACAGCAGCCCGGCAAGAGGACTCCAAGGAATCAAAACTACATTGCAAAGTATGTTTTCCAACTTGTTCAGCTGAATGTAATAAATCCTGCAAATCTTTATTTTCCACACAGTCAAAGATTAACATAATTTTCTGTTTAAGTAGTCCCATGATATGCTGTTGATATTCAAGCATATGAAATTGACAGTTTAAAGCCCTGACTGCCAAGGTTACAGACGTGTAAACTTCTTACCCCATCTATCAAGCGCCCTGGAATAGCAAAGGGCCCATGCTGAGGAAGAAAAATCCCTAAGCCTCTTTTTAGATTGAGAAATCCTGACTTTCCCAGTGGAAATGTATTCCCTCCAGTAGAGCTCTTTTGAGTGTGCACCTTTAACTCCTAGTGGGCGTAGCTTCAGCATTTAAAAATTGAGGTTATCACCATACATTTTTAACAAATACCCATGGACAGAGGTCATATATCAATACAATTGTGTTTGCTATCATGTATGCTTCAAGATAACATTTTCCGATACCTTGTATGTAACATGGTTTTGGAAATATTAATGCAAATATGAACAGGCAATATTTGACGCCTAGAGGAGCAGTAGGGTGTAACTGCAGAAACGCCTGGAGACGTCACTCGGCTGTAATGGCATGTAAAGTTTCCATAAAAGAAAAATCCTCAGGGGGAGAAGCAGAAGGAATGAAATCCTCTGCATCAGAGTCCTCATAAGTAGGAATAGACAAATCCTGTTCATAAGAAGAGTCAGGTATTTGCTTCCCACAAGTAATGCAATTATTAACTTTTACCGACATCGGTAAGGAGCAAGAAAAAGTTTCCCCAATGGGGTACTTAGCTTTTAGTTGAAGAAATTGGTTCTGAAACTTGAAAACGAAAACTTCAGGTGTCGGCCGCCTGTCACTTGCGAAATGCTTCTGCTTCGGGCACCGCGTGGCAAGAAAGACTGATGTAATGGCGTTGGCTGCATGTTTTATACCCCTGACTACCTGACGTCATGGAAGAAGAGACAGCAACCGACGCAGGACCCAAGACTTTGTTAATCAGGCCAACTGAGGGTAACCTGCCAGCAGATTACCCAAATGTAATGACTGCAACAGTGAAACACGAAGAACATCTGATAGTGCGTGTAGCCTGCTTTGAAGCACCGGTATCTTCTGCAAGATTCCCCGATTGGAATGTGCAGGTATGCTTCTTTTAAATCTAGTGTTGCCAAATGGGCATCTTTGCCTAGCAAAGGAAGTAATTGAAGAGTCAGTATCTTGAATTTTGGAATCTCCAAAAAGGTGTTTAGAGTAGACAGGTCCAGGATAGGACACCATGAATTGTCTTTTCTGGGTACCAGGAAAAGTCTTGTGTAGAAATCTTGTCCCTTTTCCTCTTCTGGTACCAGTTGAAAAGCCCCCATGCTTAAGAGAGAAAGTACTTGTTTTGGGGCCTCTGCCCACTGATTTGGGGGTAGGTCCAGCCACCCACTTGGCGTTGGCAACATGTGGAAGTGAAATCTGTATCCCTGGGACACTATATTTAAAACCCATTTGTCCTGGGTAATGAGTTCCCAATTCTTTGCATGAACAGCAACGCCCCCCCCAAAGGGGCAGTCAGTTGTTAAGTGCTTGGAAATTTTAAAAGGAAGTCATCGATACAGTTTACCATAGTGGGGAGTCTTATTATTCCCAGATTTGGAAGTGGAGCCCCCCCCACTGCTTAGTCCTGCGAGTCCCCTGGGACTGAAACCTGGGGTTTTTGCTGTGTCTGGGTTTGGCTTGAGAAGACCTGGAAGGGGCTGGAAAGGACCAATTCTTAGAGGGCCAGTGCCTACTAAATCTAGGAGGCTGAACTTGTAAAAAATCTTAACAGTTTGCATAGATATAGCTTTATCTTCCATCTTTTTATGAACTTTCTCAGCCTGGTTACCAAACAGGCAGCCCTGATTTAAAGTAGCATCCAACAATGTAGCTTTAACATGATCAGGCAAAGATTGCTCCTTAAGCCAAGCATGCCTTCTGAACACAGACCCAGTAACAGCAGCCCTACAAGAGGTTTCTAATCAATCAAAACCACACTGCAAAGTATGTTTTCCAACTTTTTCGGAAGAATGCAATAAATCCTGTAATTATTTTCAGCACAGTCAGGAATCAACATTTTCTGTTTAAGCAGTCCAATAACATGTTGCTGATACTTTAACATATGAAACTGGCAGTTTAAAGCTGTAATGGCCAAGGTTGCAGAAGTGTAAACCTTCTTACCCAATCTATCCAGCACCCTGGAGTCTCTTTCAGAAGAGGTAGGATTTTTAGCTGTAGAAACCTTAATGCCCTTGGGCCCCTGTGAAATAGTCTCTGGATCTGCAATAGGATTTTTGAAAAGGAACTTGTGTGACTCAGGGACCCTGTAGTATTTGTCAGGGTTTCTGGGATCAGGAGGCAGGGAATCAGGGGCCAAACTAAATTCTGAAAAAGCATCATCAACAATGTCTAGTACAGGAGAAATAGCTAAAGGCCTATGCTGAGGTAGGAGAAGGAAATCCCTAAGCCTCTTATTTGAATCAGAAAAATCCTGGCTTTCCCAGTGGAAATGCTCCCTTAGAGTATGCAAGGTTTCCACAAAAAAAAAAAAAATCCTCAGGAGGGGAAGCAGAGGGAATAGAGTCATCTGCATCGGAATCTTCATAAGTAGTAAGGGCAAATCCAGATCATCAGAAGAATCGGAAAAAAAACAGAATCCTGATCAGAAGATTCATAACCAACTTCACTCCTAGGTCTCTTGGGGGGGGGGGGGGTTGGCTTCCCCTGATTAGAAATATTAGATCTTCAGCCATTCTTATTATTTGTATTTTAGACATAGGGGCCTGGGCGTCGGTTTTTTTTAGACATCGTTCGAGATTTAGGCCTAAGTAAAGAAGGAGGCGTCAATTTAATATGCAAGTCCGTAGGCTTGAATACACCCTCAGAAGCCGGTGCCCGCACAGAGGCTATGGACCCATCCAAGGTAGAGACATCCGCAGGTTCCATAGTTGAAGCATCTCGCGGCATACCAGACTCCGAATGGATGTCAGTAGAGGCCTGAAAATCAGAAGTAGCGGGTATCAGGGGCTGCGAAAGCTCCTCACTGGTACCGGCGAACTAGCGACTGGCTTAGAAGCGTTGTCAGCAGTTTTGGACCTCGGCGGCCTGTCTGTCTTTATCTTTGCGCTTTTTCAGAATCCCGGTAGCTGGATGGTTAACCAATGACATTTCTGGATAATTGAACAGAAATATTTAGAGGCAAAAATATACAGATGACGGACAGTGCGCTGATTAAATAAAGCAGAAAACAGACAGCAAGGTATGTCGTGGTCAGGGCCTAGGCAAGGAATACAGTACGAATGAAAATCTTTATGAGGTATTTGCTTTCTACAAGTAATGCAATTAGCAACTTTTACTGACATCGGTAAGGAGCAAGAAAATATTTCCCCAATGGGGTACTTAGCTTTAGTTGAAGACTTCGGTTCTGAAACTCGACAACGAAAATTTCAGGAGTCGGCCAAGCGGCACTTGCGAACTGCTTCTGCTTTGGGCACTGCACGTCAAGAAAGACTGATGTAATGGTGTCGGCTGCATGTTTTATACCCCCTGACGACTTGACGTTATGGAAGGGACAGCAATAGATGGCAGGACCCAAGACTTTGTTGATCAGGCCGACTGAGGACTACCTGCAAGCAGATAACCTAAATGTAATGACTGCAACAGTGAAACAGTAAGAACATCGGGCGACACTGGATGGACCATTGAACCACCAGAGTCCAGTGGATAACTCACATGAAGAACCTGGCTAGAGACACCAGAAGGATAGCAGTCAACATGGAGCCCAAGGCTATGAGAACGAGGCAAACTGAAGGAGATGGCATGTCTAGTAGGCATTGCACCTGCTGCCTGAGAGCGACTATAGCCTCTGTAAGGGAAGCTCTGCAACTTGCATTCCCATGTCCAACTGAGTCCCGATAAATTAGATGTCCTGAACTGGGACAATCTTGGATTTAGCCATGTTCACTGTGATTCCCAGGCGGTGAAACAGGCACAACATCATCTGAATTGCCTGGAGTAGTTGATGCCTTATGGGTGCCATGAGCAACAGTGAAACACGAAGATCACCACCTGGAATTCTTGCAGACTGAGATGTTCTGTGACTACTGCCATGCATTTGGTGAACACCTGGGGGGCAGTGGTGAGACCAAAGGGCAGTGCTCCGAATTGGTAATGATCGCCACCCCCCCACCCCCGCAGTCAGAAATGCAGCTATCTCCTGGAGTGCTTGCCTATTTTGATAGGATAGTACGCATCCTGGAGATGCACCAAGCACATCCAGTCGTCCATGCACATTAGCGGCAGAATGGACTGCACAATAACCACACAACTGTATTCTTGACAACAGATTTAAACTGCTTAGATCTAGGTTGGGTTTAAGGTCCCCGGTCTTCTCAGGTGTAAGCTCTGCATCCTTGTTGTTCGGCTGGGACCCAATGGATAACTCTTTGGTCTAGAAGGTTTTGGACATCCAGAAAGGCATTCTCCCTCTGACTGTGTGGCACATCAGGGAGACATTCCTTGGTTTGGGGAGGAGGAAGGGAAAAGGGAATATAGTAGCCTCTGGATATGTCTAACACCCAAGCATCGTTCAGGTCTGTCCAGGCTGAGTGCAAGGACAGTCTGCCCCTGACTGCCTGAAGAGTAGCACAGTTGGCAAGTGCTTCAGGAGTGTTGAAAGGACCTGTCAGAGAAGGGTTCCCTGAAGCACTGGTTCCATGGGCCCCCATCTCCCTCTGGGGCAGCATCTACCATAGAATCCTCTCCCTCTGCCCCTGGAACAGGATTCATCCTGAGAATCAGGAAAGGCCCCTTGCGATTTGCAGAACCATCTTCCTGCTCTGTTGCTTCCTGGAAAAGGTCTCTTGGGGGAAAGAAAAACTTGATCCCTACAGCTGAGTCTTTCCCTCCTGTTACGTCTCTCCTTAACAGATGGTCCAAACAAAGAGGAACTATCAAAGGGGGAGTTAATGATGATGCTTTGAAAGGGTCCGCAAACCTGCACAGTCTCACCCAGGCACGTCTCCTGAGGGCTATGCCTGAACAAGCCACTCGAGAGGTTCCCACTGCCACGTGATAGAAGAGCCTCACAAAGCCATAGTATCCAGCTGGGTGGAAACCTTTTTGATGTTTTCCTCAGACAGCGACTATGCCAGAGATGTGGAAAGTTCCTTCACCTGGTCTCTCTGGAGGCAAGTGAAGTGTGCCAGGTAATTCAATGTTCTCAGCAAAAAGGTGGCAGAGGAATACACCTGCTTCCCATGTTTGTCCAAGGTCTGAGACTCTGTTTGGGGGATGGACAGTAGAGCTCTGTTTGGCAAGCTTTTTTGGTGGCTGCTGAAACCACAATGGCATCAACTAGGACACCTTTACTCCAGAGAGGATAATCCTGAAGGGAACTAAGATATTTATCCATATTGGATCCATAATGCCAGGCTCCTTCCAAGTCTGGCAGACAAGGAGGTCAGTAAAATGGTCCACCGCTGGGGTAACTCAGGCTGTAGATGGTCCTGTCCTGTACACCTCCAGGAACACAGACTCCTCCAAGGAAGGGTGTTGGGAAGACCATCCACCCTTTTGTTTCAGGATTTCAAAGATTTCTCCAAAGAAGATTGTCGGATGGAGATCGGGGGGATCCTTCCCCTTCAAAGCCAGTATGTGCTTCCTTTTGCACAGACGCTTCCAGATAACCTCCTCTGCAGGGAACTCTGGGAAAGACTTGAAACAAAGGGGAACCCCTTGCTGAGGGGTTGGCTGGAGGCTCTCTGGGAAGGGCTGATCATGGATTGGACGAATAAGAGCAAAGCTTCAATCCAGAGAGGACTGGGAAGGGTATGGCAGAGGAAGGACTGTCTTCGAGGTGTCGAGAAAGTCCTCTGCCACCTGGAATGCTGAGAATGCCGGGAGTCCCTATCCCTCCCACCCTGGAGGCCAAAGCCCAGAAAGGAGACGAGGCCACCCCAGATCGGACACTGCCAGAGGGCACTGGACCAGAGCTGTCGAAAGCAGACAGGCCCAGAGGAAGAGAAGAGAAAGGTCAGAGCTGACACCAACTCCATGGATTCAGCCTCAAGCTCTCAGATCCGGGACCTGCTCTGCTAGAATCGGAACCAAGCTGATCTGGTACACTGGAATCCGGAAAGCAGCATCCCACAATCAGACACCGGTCCACTTAGGATCACTAGGTCCTGCGATTCCCAAAGCAGAGTGGATCGGAGCTATCACAGATCCAAAGTGGGTCAGAAAAGGCAAAATCCCCAGCTGGGTGTTGGCTTTGAGGAAACATCTGATCCATTACAGAATGAGAGAGCCAAAAGGACCAAGAAGACAGGAAAGAAAGTGTCGACCTCACCAGTGATAAGCTTGGTCAGGTTCTGAGCGGGAGAGGGGGACTTGCTCCAGTGTGGAGTATGACGCAGACCTGTGATCTGGGAGGGTGCAACAGAGACCACTCTGGAAAGAGGAGCTATGGACCCTAATGACCTCAGATGTCCCCAGAACGCTGCTCGGACCAGAGGCAAAGTGATCCGGGCAGGGTGGGAAGTTTGGTCAGTGCTGACTCCACCGGATCCATCGGACCTCTCGGATCTGGAGAGAAGTGAACCAGATGGGGACAGATCTGAAAGCTTCCTTCGTTTTTCAGAAGCAGATGTCCCCGAGGAAGCAGGGGTGGGGTGGGGGTGGGGGTTGCTTCTTTTGGGAGGATGTCTCGACTCCAGAGGAGGGAAAAAGCCCTCTGAAGATGAGCTTATTCCTCCTATCAGCAAGGGTCCGGGGACTGAAGGCCAAGCAAATGTCGTACAGCATTCTCCAAGTGCCCTGGACCCAAGCAATCCACACACCTCTTCTGGGCATCAGAATGGGGAATCTCATGCTCACAAGAGGCAAACCTCTTAAAACCAGAGGGTTTCTCCTGTTTGTCTGACATGCTAACACATTCACACAAATATGCACTCTCAAACACCAGCCACACACTAACTACAGCTATAGCTAAACTAGGACTTAAAATAGTGGGAAATCTTTGTTGTTTTTTTAAAGGAAAAGAGAAGAGGAGAGAAAGGGAAAAAACGAAAAGGGCGGGAAGAACCTAACGGAAGTGAAAACTAAAGTACCCTAGCAAGAGGGGAGGTAGTAATTAAATTTAACTAACTACTTGCCTCTAGACCAGAAAAAGGAAGAAAGAATCCCAAGAGAAAATTCAAAAGATTTACCTAAACCGGAGACAGGCTCGCAATTGCATCTGTCCGCAATGGCAGCAAATGAGATCAGAGGGTTTGAGGAGGGAGGAGTTTGAGGCTCAGATAGTATGTCTGAAAAATGGCTGGCTTGGATCAGAGGATGGATCCAAAGACCCACTCGTGATGTATAATGAAATGGACATCAGATCAGATTCCTTATACGTTCAGGTATAAAGGGAGCCAGTCTGCGTCATCACTTCAGTATTTTCTTGACCTGCTTAGAAGGAACTCCTAGAACCCAAGGTGGCCAAGACAGAATGGACCCAAACCAAGGTTGAAGGATACAAGGTCCTTGGTTGACTATTAGCCGACCTGGTAGGCTGAGGGGGTAGGTGGGAGGCAGTGAATACACCAGAACATCTACATTTATGCTAAGCGTACACAACTGTACTATGCTTGTTTCACTGTTACAGTCCTGACTGTTGGAAGACTCCCAAAGCTTTAGAGAGAGATTAAGGAGAGGACTCCTTGCAGGACTGCAGATGCAAAACCTGCTCTAGACTTGGAAAGGGTTGCCAGGTGATCGTGTTTAGTGAAGGTATGCACAGAAGACAGAGTGGCTTGCCCTCCAAGATGTCCTTAGTGGGAACCCCTTTGAGGAAAGCTGTTGAAGTAGCTGTGGCCCTAGTAGTGTGACCTAATCAAAACAGGGGGCTTTTTGCCACAGTGGCTATAACAGAAAGATGCAGTGGGAAATCCATTTGGAAATGGTCTGATTAGAAACAGTTTTCCTTCTGAGCCTGGGGCAAAAGTACTGAACAGCTTGTCCGTTTTAGTTAGGAAAGAAGGTGATTAGATTCAGCCTGATTCAGAGACACATTAGTCACCACCTTAGGCATAAAGGAAGGGTTAGTCAGGAGGGAGACGCTGTCTTTATGGAAGATGATGAAAGGTTCCACTGCCAGTGGGGCCTGCAACTCTCATATCCTCCTGGCTGAAGTGATAGCTAGAAGCAAGGCTGTTTTCCAAGTCAGAAACTAAGGTGGTAGAGGCTGCAGGCTCGAATGGAGGCAAAGTTGACTTTAGGACAAAGTTGAGGTCCCGGGGAGAGGAGGGGGGGGGGGGCTTGGGCCTAAAGTGAATACGTCCCCTAAGAAATTGCTTCAGCAAAGATTGAGATTAAATTGGAAGATGACTATGGATGTGGGCAGAGATGGCTAAGGCATGTATCTTGGCGGAGGAATAAGTGACACCTTCTACTAGGTTAGCTAGAATGTTGGAAATGCTAACAATTTGGCTGAAGCTGATGCTTCTGGCACCAAACAGAGAATCCTTTCCATTTGGCAGAGTAAGATTTTCTGGTGCTAGTCCTTCTAGACTCTTAAAATGGTCTGTACCTGGTGAGTCAGGCTGCAGGTACAGTAGGGTGCTGTGGAATAAACCAAGCTAAGAGTCTGAAAGTTGGGGTGCACAATCCTCCCCTTGTTCTTGGTGAGGAGGTACACCCCTCAGTGGAAATATCAAAGGCTTTTAATTGGTGAGCTCAAGGAGGAGGGGGGAAACAGTGATGCCTGGGCCAGCCCACAATGTCTGCCTTGTACTGGTGCAGTACTTCTCTAAGTGAGCGCTGTCCTCGCTGGCAAACATGTCCATCTGGGGAACCTCCCATTGCTTTGTGTAGAAAACTTCCAGATGGAGATGCCATTTGTGGGGTTCTGTCAGATGGTCTGCCAGAGTATTCTTTTCACCCTTCAGGTATACTGCCATGAGGTGCAGGCCTAGGGATTGTGCAGTCTCCCATATTTGTACGGCTAGATGGCAGAGGGGGTAGGAGTGCGTGCCTCCTTGCCTATGCATCACATGACTGCGGTATTGTCCGTCTGTACTAGTAGGACACCTAGGTCCCATTTGTTCTTGAAAGCCATTAAAACGTTTTGTACTGCCAATTCTTTCCAATTTGTGTCACCTTCTGTGTTGAACGGGCCACAGTCCTTGAGTTTGGTGGTACCCTGTGTGAATTTCAGATCTTTGGAATGTCTGCCGCTTGTATTAGGCAATTGTCCAGGTAAGGGTGAACCTGGACACCTTTGGTTCTGCAATAAGCAAACACTTTGTCAAGCACTTTGTGAAAACCCTTGAAGCTGTAGACAACCCAAAGGGGAGAGAGAAAAACTGATCGTGACAGGAGCTTGCTCTGAAGCTAAGAAAGCCTCTGGGATTTTTGAAGAGGAATGTGTAACAGTAGGCATCTTTAGGTCTACTGAGACCATGAAAGTCCAAGGAGTTATCATGGGCAGGAATTTTTGCAGTGTCAGCATTTTGAACTTCGGTATCCTGAGAATTTGTTTAAGCTGGACAGGTCCAGAAGTAGGGTGCCAAGATACTTCTTTTCTTGGGACTAGGAATAACCATGAGTAAAAGCCTTTCCTTTTTTGCTCTTCTGGAACTGGCTCCATCATTCCCTGTGAACACACAATCTGTATTTGACAGCCTGAGTTTTTTTGACTCTGGGTTGGGGGGGGGGTAACAAGAGTATACCAAGGGCTCCTTGAAAGTGAGTTTGTAATCATTTGCAACAATGTTTAACCCACTGATGTGAAGTTATGTGGTTCCAGTTATGGATGAAGACACGGTCTTTCTCCTAGTTTTTGGGTGGTGGTGGGAGGGTGGAGCGGACAGAGTGAGTCATAACTGCTCCCTGGCTGGGAGCCGTGATCTAGAACTCCCTTGCCTGGGTGTTTCAGAGGTCTATTGCCTTGATCTCTGCTGGTGATGCGTCTGCCTGGAAGCTCTGTCCCTCTGAGGCCTTTTATGTTTACTCCTAGGCAGGGTAGGAAAGGACCAGTGTTTGGCTGGAAAATTCCTGCGGAAGCTAGGTGGTTGTACTTGCAGAAAGCCCTTAACTACGTGGACTTTGCAGTGTCTTCCATTTTTTTCAGTACTGCTTCAGCTGTTGGTCCAAAAAGTCTCTGTCAAGGAGGGCATCTAAAAGGTTAGCCTTTACATGATCAGGGAGAGATTGCTCCCTAAGCCGTACGTCTCCTAATCACTGAACCAGTGACAGCTGCCCTGCAGGACGCCTCCATGGCATCATAGCCACAATGCAGTGTGTTTATTTTATTTAACATTTGCTCACCGGGAAAGTCCACTGTGCCCGAGACCAATTTTCAGTGGAGGCCTGGGTAGAAGAGCTCCACAAAGCATTATAGTGACAAAGTACAGAAGCTTAAAAAGTACTACATGTTAAAGACTCAAAAGAAAACATATGGCAAAAATACAATTTACAGGACTTGCATTATTCTACACAAGAGAAAAAACATATTTCAAAATACAATTCGCAGGAATTTACTTTATTCTACACTAGAAAAGCATGGGCTTTGAAACAGTACTTTCTATGTTAAGAGTAAAGTATACTGTATAGTAGGTTTCCAGTAGTTGTGAATTAGAAGTTATGTACTCACCATAACGTTCCATCTGAATAGGTGTATTCATTTGTCTGCAACCTGTGGGTTATGGATCCGACATCGGATCCGAACCGGCATGGTTTACCAGCTATGGATCCAAGCTCTCAGCTCCTCCCCTCACCCATAATGCCCTGCTCTCCCCTCATGACCTCAGATCGAGTTTGCCAACAGCAAGAACACCCTGAAAAGGGTAAAACATCATATGCAGGAAACTGAAAGGCTAGGGGGATAGGAGGGCGGGATGGTTGCAGACAAATGAATACACCTACTCAGATGGAACGTTATGGTGAGTACATAACTTCTAAATCTGAAGTAGGAGATTCATTTGTCTGCAACCTGTGGGACAGAGTCCCCAGCTACCTGAATCTTGGGCGGCCATCATGGAAGGATATTCCGGAGCACCGCGGAGCCAAAGGATGCTCTACCCCTAGATGTAAGATCCAACTTGTAGTGGGAAATAAAAGTATGAGATGAAGCCCACGTGGCTGCTGCACAAATATCATCTAGAGGAATCCTGGCCTTAAAGGCTGCTGAGGTAGAGACTGACCGGGTTGAATGGGCATGTACACCCTCCGGTGCGGGCCTTCCCGAAGCTTGATAAGCCAATAAGATACATTGTGAAATCCAGCGAGATAATGTGACTTTAGAAATTGGTTTGCCCAAATTAAATTTAGCAAAGGAAATGAACAACTGGTCGGATTGCCTATGACCAGCCGTCCTGTTTAGATAAAATCTAAGTTGCCTGTGAACATCTAAGGAATGAAGCTTGTATTCACCTTTGTTTTCATATTTCGGAAAGAAGACAGGGAGGTTAATGGATTGATTAATGTTTGCTTCAGAAGCTACCTTAGGAAGAAAGGACGGGTTGGTCCTGAGGTAAACACGGTCCGGATGAAAGACTAAGTAAGGAGGTTTAGCTGATAATGCTTGAAGCTCTGAGACTCTCTTGGCCGAAGTAATGGCTACTAAGAAGCCGGTCTTGAAAGATAAGAATTTCAGATCTACCGTAGCCGCCGGTTCGAAGGGGGGGGGGGGCGGTCAAGGCCTGGAGAACTAAGGAAAGGTCCCAAGGAGGAACCGCTTGCTTTACAGGGGGCCTGAGAAGAAAAGTACCTTTAAGGAAAATCTTACATAACTTGGCCGACATCAGTGGATTGGAGTCATGACCAATGTGATAATGAAAAATTGCCGCAAGTTGTACTTTGACCGTGGAACTGCTGGCACCATCATTAAAAAGAGTGGTTAAAAAATCAAGCACCAAAGGGAGAGGAACTGTGAAGGGGTTTAGGCCTTGCCGCTCCGCCCACAAAGAGAACAGTTTCCACTTGCTGCGGTAGACTTTCCTAGTGGATGGCTTAAGAGCTGCCACCAGGATGGCCTTAACAGGGGACGAAATACCGGGAGTCCTGATCAAGAGTGGAACTGGAGCAGCCAAGCGGTCAGCTTCAGGTTGTCCAGGTTCGGAGGAGATAAGTGGGATGGATGAGATATCAGATCCGGAATGGGATCTAGAATCCAAGGAGGATTCACTGAGTGAGACCTTAGGAAGGGGAACCAGATCTGTCGAGGCCAAAATGGAGCAATGAGAATCATTCTGCACCCCAACCGAGAGGCGTTCTGAAGAACTTGGAGCATCAGAGGCAAGGGGGGATAAGCATAAAGAAGACCGGGTGGGCCAAGCATGCACCAAAGCGTCTCTTGGGGAACCTCCGGGAGGAGGTATCAGAGCGAAAAAACTGTCGCACTTGGTGTTTGAGGGAGAGGCAAAAAGATCGCAACAAGGAGTTCCCCACTGTGCGAAAATGCGTTCCGCTACCTGAGTATTGAGAGACCACTCGTAAGGGGTGAGAATGGTGCGACTGAGTTTGTCCGCCAGGATGTTGGACCAACCCGGAATATGCGTTGCTATGAGAAAGCGGTTGGTGGAGGTTGCCCATTCCCACACACTCATGGCTTCTCGACAAAGCGGGTAAGACCTGGTTCCTCCTTGCTTGTTGATATACCAAACAACCGACATGTTGTCCGATTGAATCGCAATTGTTCCCAAGGGAAGAAAGGCCTGAAGTGCTAGCAACGCTAAGAGCACTGCTCTCATCTCTAGAACGTTTATATGCAGTAAGGTCTCTGAATCGTTCCACGTGCCTTGGACGGTCCGGCCTGCAAAATGCCCCCCCACCCGAGGCGGGAGGCGTCCGTGGTCACCGTGGCGAGAGGGGGAGAAGCACAAAATGGGCGGCCTCCGTGGAGATCTGGAGAGTGTAGCCACCACGGGAGGGACCGCTTGCAAGCCTTGCTGATCGCAATGGGATGATGCATAGGAAGAGCAAGATACGACCACTGAACTAGGAGTGTCCATTGAAGGATGCGCATATTGAACCTGGCGAGAGGAAGAAGCGCTATTGCTGCAGCCATGGACACTAGGGCCCTCAGGACCAACTCCGCCGGAACTGAGCTTGATTGGAGAATGGCCCGCACCTGGAATTGCAGATTTTGAACTCTGTCCGCAGTGAGGAAGGCTTTTAATCTCCTTGTGTCTAACCTGGCACCTATAAAATCTATGAGCTGCGTGGGTGCTAGGTTGGATTTTTTTGTGTTTATTGTGATGCCCAGACGAGGAGCAAGATGGAGAAAGGAGTCTCGCGCCAATAGTAGTAGATGCCTTGTTGGGGCGGTGAGAAGCCAGTCGTCCAGGTAGGGAAAGACCTGTACCCCCCTGAAGCCTCAGGTGGGCCGCTACCACTACTAATACTTTGGTGAACACCCTGGGGGCTGTGGTGAGACCAAAGGGAAGGACCCGGAATTGGTAGTGACTGGCTCCCAGCCGGAAGCGGAGAAACCTCCTGGAGCGTCTGTCCATTAGAATGTGGTAGTACGCATCCTTGAGGTCTATGGAGCACATCCAGTGATTTTCTCCCAGAAGGGGGAGAATAGACTGCAACGTGACCATTCGGAACTTCTCCTTGGGAACTGCCAGGTTCAAGAGTGAAAGGTCTAAAATTGGTCTTAGATCCCCGTCTTTTGGCACTAAAAGAACCTGGAGTAGAACCCTGATCCGATCTGGGGGGACGGGCTGGATGGCTCTTTTCATTAGCAGATGGCCAATTTCTGCCAAAGCGGCCTCCCACTGACCGGGTGGAACGTCGGGAGGGACTTCAATTTTGGCAAGTGAAGAAAGGGTATACGGTATCCTCTGGATATGATCTGGAGGACCCAGCGGTCTGATGTTATGGACTCCCATGCCGCTAGGTGCTCCGAAAAACGTCCCCCGACTGCCTCCAGAGAGGAGCAGCCGGGCAACCCCTCAGGGCTGCTGCGCGGGCCGTTCAGAGAAGGGTTCTCTGGACCCGAAGTTCCTGGGAGCCCCTCTGCCCCTAGGGCGGCGTCCTCCCTGTCCTCCTCTGCCACGGAAGGACTGGTTGTCCGGAGCAGGCTGATATTGCTGCGACTTCCGGAACCACATCTTCTTCTGTCCCTTTTGGTTCCTAGAATAGGGCCTCTGGGGTGCAGAGAAGCGGATTCCGACGGCAGACAGCGTCTTCCCGTCCTTCTCGCTCTGGGTCAAAGTGTCGCGAACAGTTTTGCCAAAGAGGGCAGAACCATCGAAGGGGGCATTCGTGAATGACGCCTTGAAGGGCTCTGAGAAATCGCAATGACGGAGCCAGGCCTGACGTCTAGTAACTAGGCCTGCCCCTGCGGCTCTAGCGGCACCTTCCGTAGCATGGGACAGTAGCCGCATAGAGGTATTGGTGACGGACCTAAGAGTGGCCATGCGGGTTGAGTGCAGCACTTTGTCCTCCTCCGACATGGACTCTGGGGGGGATGCAGCGTATTCTTTAATAAGATCGCGCTGCATCCTAATCACGTGTGCCAGGTAGTTCAACGCCCTCACAGAGAAGGTTGCTGAACTAAACATCCGCTTCCCCAAGCGGTCCATCATCCGAGACTCCTTGCTCGGGGGATGGACTGAGGGACTCTCCTGAGCAAGTTCCCTCTTGGTGGCCGCCGCCGTCAACATAGCATCTACCGGAGGCCCCTTACTCCAATGGGCACGGTCAGCCGGGGGACTGAGAATACGGTCGGGCCTTTTAGGGATTGGCTCCACGGTGTCCGGTTCCTTCCACGCCCTGGTGGTAATGAGGTCCACCAGGGGGTCGGCAGGAGGGGACACCCAAGAGGTAGACGGGCCCGCTTCAAATGCCTCCAAGAACACAGACTCGTCCGAGGAAGACTTGGGGGCCGACCACCCCCCCCTTATGCGGAGCATTTCCATGATGTCTCCAAATGAGACATCCTCGGGTGACCGTGGGGAGCCTTCCCCTTCCTCCAAATCAGTGTCTTCTGTGAGAGACTCGGGGGAGTCAATGTGCCTCCTTTTGCACGTATGTTTGCGGGGAACATCCTCCGGGGGGCTGTCAGAGGACTCCTCGCAAACAGTAACCTGTTCCAGGGGAACAGCTTGGGGCAAAGGAGCGGGCTGTCCCAAGGGCCGGACGGTGGAAGCCTGACCCAGTGCAGAGGGAGCGCGGGACGGAGCCGGGCAAGTGCCGGGGTCCGGAGACCCTCAACAGGGCCCTCTCCACCACATCAAAAGCCGAAGGGAGCCGACCTCGACCAAAGGATCCGACAATCGGCTCCCCCTCGGATCCGAGTGGATCGGAGCCGGCGCCGAAGCGCTCGGATCCGAAGGGACAGTGCGCTCCGACACAGACGGCGCCGAAGGAGCACTGATCCCCCCGGATCCGAGGCTCGGATCCAGGCTCCGAGGTCGGATCCGGCACTCGAGGGCAGGGTCGGATCCAAAGTACCAAGTACTATCGAGCCGACCCACCCCGCCCGGCTGCTCGGCTCCAACTGCTCCGAACCCGGGTAGCGGGTCGGAGAAGGAGCAATTGGCTTGAAAAAAGCGGTCGAGCTCCCCCCCGGGGGGGGGGGGGGAGGCAAGAGCACTCCCATCTGCATCTGGGCCTGGATGAACCTTCTCATCATCCGGTCCAGATCAGCGTCTGACAGGCTATAAGTTGATCTCGACGAGGCTACCGAGGTAGGCCTTGAGTGCCTCCTCGATAGCCTCGACGGAGATCGGGTCTCCTCCTCCTCAGGTCCCGGTGAAAAACACACAGGAGACCGGAGCCGAGGAGGGGGAGAGCCAACAGACAAGGAGGCCGGAGGAGAAGCCCGCTTGGCTGGAGGGGCCGAAACAGAGGTCTCTGCCCGCCGCTTATGGTGCTTCTCCCTCCGGTCCTTTCTAGCTTCCCTCTCCTCCGAACCACTACAGGGAGGTTGAGTCCCAGGAGGAGGGGGAGCTGGAGAGGAGACAACCGCAGAAACGGTTACCCCCGAAGGAGCGGAGGCCGGAGCAGAGTCCGGTGGCAAAAGACCCGCCAAGACAAGCTTGGACCTCCGCTCCTTCAATGCCCTGGGGTTGAACCCTGCACAAATGGAACATCCAGAAGTGAGGTGTTCAACCCCAAGGCATCTAACACAGTGTGGCCATCAGCCGGGAAAGCTTATGGCCACACTCGGAGCACTTGGAGAACACAGCTTTGGGTTGTTCAGACATCCCAAATACCAAAAGGTTACTTAAACTAAAGTTAAAGTAAAGTAACTAAACCACACACAAGCCCCAAACACACACTACGCTACCAGCGAGGGGAGGGATAAGAAAAATAAATTTTAAAACACAAAGTATAAGTAAGAAAAAGGGAAACCTAAACTTCCACACAACTTTCACACAAAAATTCAAAAATTAGCACTTTAAACACTGAAAAAACTGCACTTAGCTGAAGAGCTTAGGAACACAAATCTGGTCACCAGCGCGGCAAACGAGATCTGAGGTCATGAGGGAGAGCAGGGCATTATGGGTGAGGGGAGGCGCTGAGAGCTTGGATCCATAGCTGGTAAACCATGCCGGTTCGGATCCGATATCGGATCCATAACCCACAGGTTGCAGACAAATGAATCTCCTACTTCAGATGACTGGGTTTCACAAAAATTTGCCAACCCAGTAATTGGTGAAATGTGCTTTTTAAGGAGGTTTGCTTCTGAGGCAGGTGCAGGACGGACTGTTTAATGTGTTTTTTTAGAAATACTTTAAAGGCTTTTGGGTGGTCAGTTTGGGTTATTTCAGATGTTAGGTTATTCCATAGTTTGGCAATAGAGTGGGAGAACAGACATTTGTCCAGCTCTTTTGTTGGGTTTTGTTACAGTCAGCAAGAGCTTACAGGAAGATCTTAGAGTTCTTGTAGGGGTGTAAGTTTGTAGGATTGAGTCAAGGGCTGGGCATTCATTAGGTTTACTGATTAGTTTCTGGGCCAAGGTTAGCTGGGTGTATTTTAGATGGTGGGAAAATTCTTGCCATTTTAGTTCAGTGATTGCTTGGCAGTGATGAGAACAGTGTGGCTTTCCGGAGGCAAATTTGGCTATTTTATTGTAGCAGGATTGTACTTCATTACCAAGGGCTGTGGGAAAACTGCTAAAAATGGCACTACCACATAGAAGGAAAGAGATGAGCAGTGTATTAGCTAGTTTAATTTTGGTATATTTATCCATGTAGAGCTTGTGGCGATATAATTTGCCTAGTTTGAAATGAGTTCTTTATTGCACTCATGATGTGAGGTTCATAAGAGAGTTTATCTACTGTTATGTGTAGTAGTTTGGTTGTCTCAACTAGTTCCACTTCTGTGCAGTCTTTAGCAAGGATTTTGAGAGAGAAAAGTAAAAGTTTAGTTGTTTGGGGGTTTAGAATAAGTTGTGCGTTAATAAGCCATAGAAGTAAAGGCCTGTTGTGTAACTGCGAGGAGATCTTTTTGGAGGTGGATATCAGAGTTGAATCATTGGCATATTGGATGGGATTCTGGATAAGGGGGCTTTGTGCAGGTCATTGATGAAAAAATTGATTAGTGGACCTAAAATGGATTCTTGCGGTACTCCTATATTGTTGGGTTGGTAGTCAGATTGTACATTTAGTCACCTGATTGTTCCCTGCTCTAAGCAAGATGAAAACCAGTTTAGGTATCTTTGGGAGCAGCCTAGTCTTATTTGGATTACTACCTTAGTATGCAAAACTGTGTCAAAAGCCTTAGACAGGTCCAGTAGGATTATAGAGGTAGGATGCCCTGTATTTAAGGCTTTGTTGATGGCGTCAGTGAAAGAGAGATGGGCATTGACAGTGTTATGCCCTGGACGGAAACAGTGTTGGGTGGGGGATAGAAGAGCATTACATGAGAGGTGGTTAAGCAGTTGAGAGTGAACACATTTTTCCAAGATTTTTGATAGTGGGGAGAGTATAGAGATAGGGTGGCAGTTAAAGACTGTGGGAGTTTTCCCCTTTATGTAATGAGGTAATGATAGATTTTTTTCCATAGAAGAGGAACATAGGATTCAGACAGCAAAATTGTTCAAGGGGGAGGTAAATAGGTCACAGCAAGGTTGACCCACGAAAAGACTGATGTTACTGGCCGATTCAGGGACCATTCATGAGGACTCTGAACTGACCTGCTGAGTCGGTCTTCCAAAATGCTGATTTCACCAGGCATGTACGTTGGGAGGAGAACGTGGTTGGAAGGAGAACGCGGTTGAAAGAGATCACCCATTCCCACACTCTCATGGCCTCTCTGCACAACGGGTATGAACAGGCTCCCCCTTGTTTGTTGCTGTACCAGACCACTGACATGCTGTCAGTGTGGACTGCAATTATCCGTGAAAGAAGGTAGCCTTGAAAGACTTGCAACATCAGGAAGACCAGTCCTCATCGCCAGAACATTTACATGCAACTTGGTCTCTACAGGGGGGCCATGAGCCATGGACTGTTCATCCCTGAAAATGCCCCCCAAGGAAGCGTTTGCAGTCACCGTGGCTGAAGGCAGAGGAAGCGAAAAGGGTCTGCCTTGAAGTAGCTTCTCCAATGTGAGCCACCACTGGAGATGTTTTCTGCAAATGGAAATCAACCTGACTGGCACTGACAACGGGTGACAAAGGATGGACAATTGAACTGATCAGGTCCATTGTAGAACCCGCAATACCTTGTGAAGGGAACAAGAATTGCTGCTGACATGGATCACAGCACCCTCAGAATTAAATGCGCTGAAGGGATGGAGTGGTCTAGAACTGCTTGAACTAGTTTTCTCAACGTGCTAATTCTGAGGGGGCAACATCACCATCTCTCTGATGATACTAAACAGCACTCTGATGAACTCCAAATTTTAAGCTGGAGTCAAATTTGACTTCTGAAGGTTGACCGTTATACCAAAGACACTGAAGACCAGCAGAATACAGTCCTTGGCCTGCAATAGTTTATGCCTCATGGATGCAGTAAGGAGTCAATCGTCCAGGTGTGGAAACACTTGGAATTCTTGCAGTCTCAAGTGAGCCACAACCCACCGCCATGCATTTGGTAAACAGCTGGAGGGCTGTGGTGAGTACAAAGGGCAGGGCTCTGAACTGGTAATTACTGGCCCCCAGCCAGAAGCACAAGCATCTCCTTGACCATCTGTCTGTTTTGATATGAAAATATGCAGCCTGGAGATCCACAGAGCACATCACCTCGTGCTTGCACAGCAGCAGTAATATGGACCATTCCATAACCATCTGAACTTTGACTTCTGAACATTCAGATTCAATCTGCTCAGATCCAGAACCAAAAGTAGGTCGCCCATCTTCTTTGGCACCAAAAAGCACGAGCAAGTTACAGATCCTCTGTTTGGCTGGAACCTGTAGGATGGCTCTTTTTTGAAGAAGCTTTTGAACTTCTATTAGAGTTGGTTCCCTCTGACAGGGTGAAACGTCATGGAGACTACTCCTGAGTTTGGGAGGAGGAAGGAAAAAGGGAATGAAATTACCCCTAGATTTGTTTAGCACCCAGCAATAGTTTGCATTTGTCCAGGCTTCCAGGAGCAATGAAAGACTGCCCCCGACTACCTCCACAGCAGAGCAGTTGGGCAACGCTTCAGGAGCACTGAAAGGGCTCATCAGAGAATGGCCTTCTAAAGACCTGATTTTGCAGACCTCTGCCTCTAGGGTGGCAACTTCCACTGAATCCTCTTTCCTTACCTCTAGAAGAGGGATCATCTTGCAAGTCCTGGGAGGATCTTAAGACTTATAAAAAAAAAAAAAAAAGAGTTGTGTACTTACCATAACTTGGCATCTATGTTATCCTACGTCATTATTCCTCACAGAAGGGTCTTTGATCAGACATCAGATCAAAGACAGCAACTTAGCACAGACAAATCCAAGCCTCAGGCTCGTCCCTCACCCATAATCCCCTGCTGCCCTCTAACCCTCAGATCGAGTTTGCTACCAAAGCTAAAAAAGCTAATCAAAAAGAGAAAGGAGAAATAAATCCTAACTACAACACTCCAACTTCCTCAGAAAATCCCACAAAAAAGGGGGGTTGGTGGGAGGAAAGTGTGAGGAATGACATAGGATGACACAGATGCCAAGTTATACTAAGTACATAACTATCTGTTGTTATCCATATCATTACTCCTCACAAAAGGGTCAGAGTCGCCAGTTACCATACATCCTGGGAGGCCTCAAGGAAGGAAGTGCCGGAACACTGTGGAACCAAAGGAAGCCCTGTTCCTGAAAACCAAATCCAACTTGTAATGAGACAAAGGTGTGAGGATTAGACCAAATGTCAGTAAAGAGTCTGGCCATGAATGCTGAAAAAGTAGCCACAGACCTAGTACAAAGAGCCCTAATTCTTCTGAAAACCTCAAGATGTCTATTGTCATAGACTGTAGAAATGCAGCTAGAGATCCACTTAGAAACAGTCAAGTTAGAAATTGGGAGGCCAGGTCTGTTCAGGGGAAAAAGCCACAAAGAGCTGATCTGATCTGTGAAACCCTTTGGTCCTATGTAGATAAAATCTTAATTGCCTGTGCACATCCCAAAGTAGAATGTACTCTGCTTTGTTGGAATACTTAGGAAAGAACACAGGCAACTGAATATATTGATTTAGATTGGATTCAGAGGCAGCCTTGGGCAAAAAAGAGGGATTTGGCCTAAGAGATGCACTGCCCTTGTAAAAGATCATATACAGAGAAGCAATGGAAAGAGCTTGCAATTCGGAAACCCTCAAAGTTATGGCAACCAGGAAGGCCATTCTCCATGACAAGAATTTGAAATTGTATGAACTGGCAGGCTCAAAAGAACTATTAGTCAGTGATTGCAGGACCAAGGTCAAGTCCCAAGGAGGCAAGAGATCCTTAATGGGCAGTCTTAGAAGGAAAACACTTTTCACGAACGCTTTGCAAAGTCTGGAAGAGAACACAGGCTCACTGTTCTCATGAAAATTAGAAATCACCACCAAATGGAGCTCAATACAGAAACTTGCTCCTACTTGGAAAAGTGAGGACAAGAACAAAAGGACAGCTGAAACAGAGGCAGAAAAATAATCTAGATTCCTGCTCTTAGCCCAGATAGAAAATCCTTTCCATTTACTACTATAAACGTTTCTGGTGGAGGGTTTCTGGGAAGCTAGGTAAATATGCCTGATGGGGACGTCAGCCTGGACTGTTTCACGATCACTGGAATTGGAGAAATCAAGCAGTTAGATAAAAGATCTGAAGATTTGGAAGAGGAAGCCCCGAAGGATGGGAGATCAGATCCTGAAGAGTATCCAGTACCCAGGCAAGATACATCAGATGAGACCTGATGAAGGGGAACCATGGTTTGATGAGGTCTGAAAGGGGCAATGAGGATTAGGGATGTCCTTGGATGTTGCACTTACTGTAAAACCTTGGGAATATGATGGACAGGAGGATAAGCATAAAGGAGACCCAGAGGTCACCTGTGGACTACAGCATCTCTTGGGGACTCCCCAGGTGGGGGGATCAGAGATAAATACATGCTGCATGCGTGGTTGGTTGCGTAGGCAAAGAGGTTGCAGCATGGCTAACCTCAGCGGTCTAAAATCTGCTTCACCACTGGGAAATTGAGAGACCACTAGTGAGGATTCAAGACGGATCTTCTGAGTTTGTCAGCCAACACGCTACAGTCCCCAGGTACATGCGATGCAAGAAGAAAGCATTTGGAGGATATCACAAGTCCCACTCCCTCATGGCCTCTCTGTAAAACAGGTAAGCCCCCCCACCCCCCGCTGACATATCAGACCACTGCCATATTGCCCATCTGAATTGCAAACAACCCAATGGGGAGGCAGTTCTTAAAGGTTTCCAACATCAGTAGGACTGGTCTCACCTCTAGGACATTTATGTGCAATTTGGTCTCTAAAGGGGACCACGTGCCTAGGATAGTTCTCCCTCAGAAATGCCTCCACCACCCCAACAGAGAATGTGGTCACAGTGGCCTTGGGTGGAGGGAGAAAAAAGGGCCTGCCTAAGATAAGATCCTAAGACTTCAAGCCACAAAAGAAAGTACTGTCTGCATACATGTCAGTTTTGTGGACATGGGTTGAGACAGAGAAGATCACTGGACCACTAGGATCCACTGTAAAACCTGCATGTGATAACCTGCAAGAGGAACAGGCTGAATGGCTGTGGCCAAGGATCGTAGGGTCCGAAGAATCAAGTGAATCAGAGGATGCAAAAGATCTAAGATTTGCATGACCTGCTCCCAAATCAACTGAACTGGGTACATGCAATGCTGCGATCTCTGAAATGGAGTCTAGTGGTACTCCTATAAGCTCCAACTTTTGCTTGGGGCCTTGATTCGACTTTGAAAGATTGACAGGAGGACATAACAGATTGCTTGTGACAGTCGAAGCCTCAAGGGTGCAGTGAGAAGCAGATACTTGAGGTCCAGAAATACAGGAAATCCCTGCAATTGCAGGTGGGCCACTACCATACATTTGGTAAACACCCAGGGGGGCTGTGGTGAGTCCGAATGGTAGGGCTCTGAACTGGTAATGACTGGCTCCTAACCGGAAGCTAAGATGTCTCCTGGAGCACCTATCTTGATGTGACAGTAAGTGTCCTGGAGATGAGCACTTCCAATCGTCTTTGCGTAAGGCAGGCAGAATGGTTGAACAGTGACCATCCGAAACTTGGACTTTGACCAACAGATTCAACTCGCTGAGATCCAAAACAGGACACGGGTCCCCAGTCTTTTGGCACTAAAAAGAAGCGAGAGCAAGTTCTGGATCCTTTCTGTCCTGCTTGGACCTCTCGAGTGGCTCTTTTTTGAAGCTGAACTTCCTTGAAGGCCATTTCCCTCAGACAGGGTGGAACACCGGGGAGGTATCTTCGTATAGGAGGGGGTTCTGAAAAGGGAATGAAATAACCCCTGGAAACGATGTCCAACAACCACTGATTGGAGGCAATGTTAGTCTAGGCTAGTGGGTGAAGGGAAACACAACCCCTGACTGCCTCCACGGCAGAGGAGTTGAGCAACGCCTCAGGAGCGCTGAAAGGCCGCACAGAGAAAGGATCCTTGGAGCCCTGATTCTGCGGTCTCCCCCTGCCTCTAGAGCAGCATCTGCCACTGAATCCTCTCCCCCTGCCTCTGGAAGAGGAATCATCAGGAACATCCTGGAAGGAAGACGGACTTATGGAACCATATCTTTAGTTCCTTGTTGGGTCTTGGAGAAAAACACTGTGGAGTAGAAAGCTTGATCCCGACCACAGACCAAGTCTTCCCCTCCTGCTCACTACTAGTCGACGTGTCCTTCACAGAGGGTTGTGCATTGCAAATTAACCTAGTTGAGTAATTAGTGAGGGACGTCATACTAAAAAGCTTTGCAAACACCTTCTTGAGGTCTTCCACTGGCAATAACTCTAAGGGAAGTAGTGAGATCGTTGAACAAGTCCCTACGGAGACAGGTAAAGTGTGCCAAATAATTAACTGCCCTTAGTCCAAAGGTAGCTGATGTGTACACGTTTCCCATGTCGTTTTATCTCCCGGGACTCCCTGTTCGGGGGATGGACTGTGCAGCTCTGCCAGTGGAAACCACGATGGCATCATGGTTGCCACTGGCAGAGCTGCCAGTGGCAGTCAGCCAGTGGCAACCACGATGGCATTGACCGGAACACCTCTGCTTCAGAAGGGGCAGTCCATGTGGGGGCTCTGATCCAAGAAGGCCTTGGAACCGGCAGAAGAATCCAAAGACCTCTGATCAGAGAGCCTAGGCTGGAGTCGGACCCAGGAATCTAGGATCAGACGGCCTCTGCTCATTAGAAGCCATCTGAGACATGGAAGGGGTCATCCTCTTGGGGTCAGAAGCCTTAGAGGGGGGAAGCAAAATGACCCCCCCACACCATACCTTTTAATAGCTCATTTCAGCACTCTGCCAAAGCCCTGGGACTGAATGTGGCACAAACGGACTCAACCTCCAGGTGAGGAGCTCCTAAACAATACAGACGCTCCTCATGCAAGTTGGAATTAGGCATCTTCTGACCGCACAGGAGTTTTTTAAAACCGGCGGGCTTTTCAGCCATAATTTAAACAAAGCCTCAACAATAAAATGGGCACTAACAACAAAAAGGTTGCCAAACATGGACTAATGGGGAACTAAACCACACATTAGCAAATCTAAGTGAGAAGTAAACTAACGGTAATTACACTAGAGAGACAAAGAGCTATCAAGATAACCCAAAATAACAAAATCACATTAAAGTACTTACTTGAAGCAAGAGCCAGATGGATCACATCCGTAGCAAATGCGTGCCAAATGAGATCTGAGGGTTAGAGGGCAGCAGGGGATTGTGGGAGAGGGAAGAGATTATGCCATGGATCTGTCTGTGCCAAGTTGCCAGCTCAGATCCCATGTCAGATCCTGAACCATTCTACGAGGAATAATGGCATGGATAAAAAAAAGTCCTGTAAAACTTTACCATAACCATAGATGTCCCCCTCTTCCATGTTGCAGAATTCTGTACAGTTGGATTTTCTCCTACCCAAACATCCGGCCAGTATACAAAAGTTTGCAGTCATTGCATGGTGCGTGGGACGTCTGACATAGCAAGCAGAGCATGGGCCAGAAAAGTGACGTCTGAGCGCACCAGACTTCTGAATTGAGCGCCCCAGTCAGAACCAGTTCCAGAGAAGGTAGCGCAAGTCCTGCGCCATCCAAGAAGGGAAATACATATCAGGAGGGGTAGGCTGGAGGAAAGGAATACTGTGACATGGAAGAGAAAAACATCTACGGTTATGGTAAGATTTTACACAATTTTTCTATGTTCTTCTATTCACATGTTGCAGTATTCTGTACAGTTAGGTAAATGCCAAAGCTCACTGTGAGGAAGGGGGTGGTGTCCTAGAAGAATTCTCCAGGAATCCATGGAGGATAGCCCTGGCAAGTCCAGCCAGGACCTACAAATCTGGTCTATTTTGTAATGCTTTGTGAAAGTATGTACAGATGACCAAGTGTCTGTTTCCAGAATAGTGGAAGTTTCCAGGCCTTTGAAGAAGTCTCCAGATGAAGCCATTGCTCTAGTGGAATGCTCTAACAGTACCACAAAAGGGGTTCCCGTGGTGTGTGTAGCAAAAGGTAAGAGCGCTGGAAATCCAGACTGAAATGATTTGCTTACTTACTACTTTCCCCCAGGGCCCTGGGGTGAAAGTAGACAAACAACTGGTCAGACTGACTAGTTTGTTTTTGTGCAGATAAAATCTGAACGGTCTGTGCACAGCTAGGGAATGAAGTACTCTCTCACCGTCTCCCTGTGGGTTGGGAAGGAAAGTGAGAAAGTGGATGACTTGGTTTAAGGAAAGGTCATTGACCACCTTGGGCATGAAGGATGGGTTGGTTCTTAGGGTCACCCTATCGCTGTGGAAGATTAGGAAAAGTGGAATAGCCATGACAGCTTGCAACTCAAACTCTTCTAACTGAGGTCAAGGCCACCAGCTGAATAGTCTTCCATATGCAGTGTTTTAGGGAAGCTTTGGATGCTGGCTCAAAGGGAGGGAGTGTGAGCTTCTCTAAAACATAGTTCAGGTCCCAATGGAGGTGGAATGGACTTATTGGTGGTCTGAGATGACGTACCCCTTTAAAGAACAGTTTTGCAGGCAATCCGGAAGCTAAGGGTGGGTCCAGAGGAAGGCAGGTAGAAATGGTAGACAAATGGGTCTTGATGTAGGAGACCGCCAAGTGTCTGCAAAAGCACTAGGGAGACCTTGCTTTGTAAAATGTCCAGCTGCTTTTTCACTTGGATATGCAAGACCTCCTGGTATTAGGTTTCCTAGCCTCCTGCAGGACAGTGAGCATGTCCTCATTGTATGGATGCCTGAAAGTGATCAGATTCCTATCATCCACAAGGTGAGGTGTAGAGACTGAATGTAGATGAATTTGGGTTCCCTTGTCCTGAGAGAACAGATCCACTCTGAGGGATAACTTGTGGTGACTGCTCTTGGCTAATTGCTGGGGCAACACTGTCTTGGCCAATAGGAAGTCACCAGCATGACGTTCGGCATGTCCTGCTGGATCTTCAGCAGGACTTTCTGAACAAGAGTGAAGGGAATGAATGCATAGACACACATCCCTTTCCAGGAGATTGAAAAGGCATCTGTCGCCATCACCAGAGGTTCTGGCAGTCTGGTGTGGGAGGATGGAAGTTGTCTGTTCATGGTGGAGGCGATCAGGTCTATTTGAGGTGCATCTCATCGATGGACAAGGTCCAGGAAGACATCACTTTGTAGCATCCATTCATATGATGTTGTCATGGATCTGATGAGGGAATATGCCCGAGAGTTCTGTTGGGAAGGGATGTATACTGGCTGAAAAGTAGCTCCCTGACTGGAGGCCAGTTCCCACACAAGGAGAGCTAGTCTGCAAAGTAAGAGATTTGGTTCCCCCTTGCTTGAGATACCACAGCACTGTGGTACTGTCACTGAAAAGCTTTAGGAGTCCCTGTTGTAGCCTGGGCTAAAGCCTTCAAGGCCAGTAGTATTGCTCTCATTTCTCTTACATTGATGTGCTCTTTCCTGTGTGGTTCTGGCCAAACTCCCTGCACCTTTAGGAGCCACAGTGTAGCTCCCCAACAGAGGTCTGAGGCGTCTGTGTACATTACTTGTGTTGGTGGAGGGGGTTGGAGTGGAAGATCCAGGTTGAGCTTCACCTGGGTTAGCCACCAATGGATCTCTTGAGGCAGGGCAAGAGGGGCACCCTGTACACCAGGGGATGGGAGTGCTGTGACCAAACAGACCTGAGGTACCACTGCAGTTTCCTCATGTGACATCTTGCTAAAGGCAGCATAGGTATAGTGGAAGGCATGTAGCCTCGGAGCCTAAGTTATTGCCTTGCAGTCACTCCCTTGGTTTGAAGTACCAAAAGAAGGTGTGTGTCAAGCTTTCCATCTTTTCGGATGGAAGGAAGGCTTTCATGTCATCTGTCAGAATCCTGCATCCACGGACGACTATCCTGGGAAGGGTCCAGCTGGGATTTTGGGTAGTTTACCTGAAACCTTAGGGACTGGAGGAGGGCAATGGCTTTCTGCAACTGAAACAGGAGGGACTGTTTACATTCTGCCTAGATGAGTATGTTGTCTAAGTAAGGGAAGATTTGGATCCCTTAAATCCTGCAGAAGGCAATCACTGGTGCCAGGCATTTGCTGAAGACTCTGGGTGCTGTGGAAAGACCAAAGGTCAAGGCCGAGAACTGACAGTGAGAGGAGGCCACTGAGAAACAGAGGAAAGTCCTGAAGCTGGGCCTAATGGGGATGTGTAAGTAGGCATCTTTGATGTCCCAGGTGGCCATGAAACCCTTGAGGTAGGATCAGAGGGAAAAGAGTTGGCAATGAAAGCATCCTGAAGGTAGGTACATGCAGGAAAAGGATCAAATGGGAGAGGTCTAAAATTGGCCTCTAGGGCCTGTCTTTTCTTGGTACTAGGAAGATCCTGGAGTAAAAGTCTTTTCCCACTGCAACCTGTGGGATAGGTTGGATGGTACCTTGGGCCATAAGGTTGTCCAGAACTGGCTGCAAGAGGAAGCGGTTCTTTTGGGGGCTGGGGAATTCCCCCTTTTTTGGGGGGGAATGATCCAAGTCATTAAGTACCCGTGTTCTATAATTGAAAGTACCCACTTGTCTGAAGTGATGCGTCTCCACATTTGGAGACAGTGAGTTGTAAGGAAAGAGGGACACCGGGGGGGGGGGGGGGGGGTTTGGCATTTCAAGATTGCCAGGTAGTCTTACACTACCTGCCCTGCCTTGAAAGAGCATCCTCTGGCTGGTAGATGGCATAGACCTGGCAGGAGTGGATTGTTTCCTGGGAAATTGTCTTGGTCTGGAAGAGGAAGCTGGACTGCTTCCTGATGAATTGAATTCTGGACAGGTAATTCCTTTGAAACTTGGGAATTGGAGATGCAAACAAATGCTTAAGTCTTTCAATTCCTTACCTTTTCATTGCAAGGTCTTAAACAAGTCTGCAACCTTGGATCCAAACAAGGCTGAATTGTCTAAAGGTGCATCTACTAGCTTAGCTCTAGAATAGTCTGGTAAAGCCTGAAGGCGTAGCCAAAGTACCTTCTTAGAGCAGAGGCTAATGTTGCTGACCTTGTTGAGGCCTCAGCAGCATCACAGCTGCACCTGAGAATGCGCCTGGTAACTTGAGAGGTCAGAGCAACAAGGGAGAACAGTTGAGCTTTGGCTGTAGGGTCAGAGATGTTTGAAAGCTGTTTGGAAATTTTCTCCAAAAGGGCCAAGGCATATTTAGACATGTGTGTCTGGTAACAGATTGCTCTGAAGGCAAGAGTTGCAGATGTATACACCTTTTTGCCCAAATGCTCCATGGCCTTGCTGTCCTGGTCAGCAGAAAGGAGGGCAGTAATTTTGAGTTGTCAGTAGAGACCTAGATGGTGGCTGGATCTGCAGCTGGCCATTTTACCAGGAATTTAGCTGCCTTGGGTATCCTTAAAACCCATCAGGTCTGAGGGGGGCCAGAGGATGAGAGTCTGGATTCATGGAAGCTACAGAGAAAGCATCAAGAAAGGCTGGAAGAAGAGGTAGGACAGCTGTGGGAGCTGGGAAGTCCATCTGGAAGAGCTCATAGAACCGTTTTTGCACCTCAGTCATTTCTGATGAATCCCACTTGAAATGCTCTCTCATCTTTGCTATGGGTTCCCCCAGAGGTGAGTTCTGCAGGGGAATCAGCTTCAGCAGATTCTTCCTCTGGAGAGGCATATCCAAGGGCGTAAAGGAATTGAGGTGTAAGAGGGATTTTTCTGAGGAAGAAATCACAGTGCTCCTCCTCCTTCCACCTCGGAGGCTTCTGAGGTCTAGGGCTCAGTATTGGAGAAGGGATTGTGGAAGTCCCTGGTGCAGTAGGCCGCAAGACCATAAATGCATTAGAGAGACTTTGTGAAAAAGCCTGTCAATCCGGTTGACCTTCCCTAACAGGAGGTGTACGTTTCCCTCTTCTTTCTTTTTAAAAGAAGGCCTAGAGCCAGACAACTGCGAAGGAACAGAGGAATCAGACTGGTCTGCAGAGAGCCTTGGTTCCCCCTCAGCAGAGACGTACGTCTGCAGAGCCTCCAAGGACGTGCCTTCTGCACAAGGTTCCATGGCTGCTGTTACAGTACCCATTAACCCAGAACTGCGGAATCAGTGTGTTCGTCCAGGCCTAGAGTCACAGGATGAGCGGATGGCGGAGGCCCAGCAACAGTAGGTCTTGCGTTCTTGACCTTTTTCTTCGACGGTTCAGCAGGCAAGTCAGAAGGTCCCTCCATACGTAGTACTAGCTGTTTCAGGAGCTGGTTCTTGAGAGGTTGAGCACGTGAAGTCTGCTATACAAGGTCTTGGGTACAAAGGCCTGGCAGATAAGACAAGCCTTGTAGTCGTGCAACTTCCTTAATCAGAATAGAAGTAGGTTGTAGGCATCTCTGTGAGGTTTTGGACGGCTGCACTTACACTTCCCCTTTCTGGATGACATGAACAAGAACCAACATGCAATGACTAAGTTAAAGGTCCCTCAACGGGGTACTTATCTGAGTTTTTCGAAGATCCAATGGCTAGTAAGGCAGGAACACTTGACGTTCTACTGGCGGCGAAGTCTGGTGCATGCAGACGTCGCTTTTATGGCCCATGCTCTGCTAGCCACGTCGGACGTCCCACGCACCATGCAGCGACTGCAAACGTTTGTATACTGGCCAGACGTTAGGGTAGGAGGAGAAAACCCAACTGTACAGAAGAGTGCTACATGTGAATAAAAGGACATCAGATCCAAAGTTTTACCGCAACGCTGGTTCCTGCAAAATGACTACTGAAGAGTAGATAGAGAACTTGATCCCAACCACCAACTAGGTCTTACCCTCCTGCTTGCTGCGGGTGAGTCACCTTGACCAATGGTCCAAACAGTGAGGAACCATCGAATGGGGCATTAGTAAGAGACATCTAGAGTTCAGTAAACCCTCATCCAGGGATGCCTCCCTTAAGGCAATGCCTGTTTCAGCCGCTCGATAGTTCCCTTCCGCTGCATTTGAAATTAACCTCATTGAGGAATTCGCTATAGAAGAAAGTTACCAAATAAGGAGACACCTTCTTGAGGTCCTCCTCAGACATGGCCCTGGACAGAGATTTAGCCGGCTCCTGTATCAAATCTCTTTGAAGGTGGGTAAAATATGCTAGACAGTTTAATGCTCAGTCCGAATGTTAGTGAGGCGTGAACTCGCTTCCTGTGTCTCTCCAGCATCCGTAACTCCCTGTTCAGGGGTGGACAGTAGAGCTCTACTCAGCCAGCTCTTTCTTTGTGGTTGCCGAAACCATAATGGCACCCACAAGTACGCCTTGCTCTAATGTAACCCGATGGAGGAATCATTTATCTGCTCTTTTCAAGATGGGCTGCATGGTGTACGCCTTCTTCCTAGCCTGGTGGGAAATGAGGCCAAACAGTTCCATCCATCTGGGGGGAGATCACTCAGGATGTAGACTGGCCCATCCCAAAGGCCTTCAGAAATACTGACTTCTCAAATGGAGGTTGGGTAGACCATCCACCTTTCTGTTTCAAAATTTCCAAGACGACACCAAAGGGGACATCATCCGGTAGATATCTGTGGGATCCTTCTCTCCTTATCGAGGTCCGTCTCCTCAGTGAGAGGCTCCATTGTGTACTTTAAGTGCCTCCTCTTGCACTTCTTCCTGTGAACATCCTCAGCAGAATGCTTTGTGGAGGCCTTGGAAGACAACAGGGTAGTGACATCCTGAAGCCTCACTTGGAAGGGCTAACCCTGGACTGGAAAACTGGGCTCAGAGCTCAGAAGAGATGTAAAGCAGAGATGGATCCAGGGAAAGAGGGGATGTTGCTCTAGGGCTAGAGAAGGCCCCCTCTACCACATGGAAGGCTGACAGATTGGAGGACACCCCCCTCCACTTCCCTGGCGGTCACGGCCACCTGGGGAGGAGGAGTAGAGTCAGCCCCAAAAACTAAGCCTCCTGACAGCATCAAACCTGAAATATCAAGGGCTAAGGCCCCAAGAGGAAGGGATGGCTCTGACAAAGACAGAATAGACACCTGCCCCTGGTCCCCACACTGACATCTCTGGTCCGAGACATATACTGGTCTGAAAGAATCAGAACCAAGCCAGTATGGGACCTGACTGCGTCTAGGACAAAATAACCACTTGACTCCACTGAAACCTCCCTTGGACGATCTGGATTCTGGGGTACCAAAATGCCAGTGTGACTTGGAAGAGGAATGATTAAAGATGGGGCCAGGGACCTCAATGATCTACTCTGTGATGGAGAAGCAATAAGCCCCATCTCAATCTGTGCCCTGAGGAAACAATCCTGTCCATATCAGTTTGAAAAAGGCTTCAAGACTATCTCGAAGAAGCAGAAGAATGTTTTGATCTGGCAGGGGAAAATTTTTGATCTGGCAGGGGAAAATGCCTAGAAAACCGGAAGAAGCTTGCTTTTGAAAGGATCTTGGATTGGCTCCATGGTCTCGGATCAGGTAAAGCAATGATCCCAGAAAAGGACGATAGTATAACCCGCCTCTAGATATGGGGTAAAAAATCTCAAAAGCTCTCAGACTATTCGTATCCACGGACCTCTGCTATGAAACACCTCTAGGCTTGTCCGAATCCGAAGCATTCGGATCCAAGGAGACCCTAAGCCTGCTAGGATCTGGAGTAGCTGGATCCTGCAGTCAGGGACATTTTTTGACTGGAGAAGAGGAGGCAGCCTAATGGGATACAGAGGAGGCCTTTTTCTAAAGCTCCTACGAGCTGGATGGTCAAACTGGGGTCTGAGCCCTGGAAGAAGGGAGAAACCCCTTTAAAATCAAATGATTTCTCCTATCTGCCAGGGCATGGGGTTAAAGCCCACGCAGATAGAACAGTCAGAATGAAGGTGCGCTGGCCCAAACAATAGACACACTCCTTGTGGGCATCCGATTTTGGGATCTTGTGCCTACAAGAAGTGCATCTCTTCGTTCCTGACAGTTTCTCTGATATGCTGAAAGGGAGAAGAAAAAGAGCAGACATCACACTTGTGCACACACCCCTGATGGACAACCAACCAAAACTCACTTTATAAACGACTAAACACCTAACCACTATATAAATATAAAAAAAAATCCAAGTTTTCTCTCTCTCTTTTTTTTTTTTTTTTTTTTTACAAACTATTACAGTGACTAGCTAAGATGAACCACAAAAGTTGAAGGTGCCAAAGGCGTAAAAACTCAAATACACTAAAAAGAACTAAACCTTTAACTGCAAATAAAGGGAAGGGGAGGCAAAGAAAGAATTAATTCACCTAATTTCTACTTAAGAGGAAAAAAAAGTCAAGAACAAGGTCAAGAATTGGCAGAAAAATCCCACTTCACTACCAAAAGTCACTCAAGAGCTATGTCTGTACTTTTCTGTGGCAAACAAGATCTGAAGAATTTGAAATAAGACAGGGATTGTGGGTGAGGGAGGAGCTCAAGGCATGGATCATAGTCTTGTGAAATTTGGCCGGGTCAGATTCTACACAACCCAGAAGTGAGGAATAATGAAATGGACATCAGACCTACTGGTTAATTACAACCTAATTGGACTTGTGCATGTTATATTTCCATTGATTTCTTAAAGTGACCGTCACTTCTCCCCAAAGTGGCATTTAACAGCTGGACTTTCACATCCTCTGGGAAATTCTGAAGGCTTATCCAATCTCTCTCAAGACCAAGTGGCAACAGCCATGGAAACAATCTACAATATCATATGCACATTTCACAGAATGTTTTGTAAGGAAAGATGCAGAACAGGCAATTTCCAAAAAAGATTATTTAAGCTCACAACCAGACTGCTGCATATTAGCAAATATGGACAAAAGTATGGCAATTTATATCCCTAAAGCCCAAAGCAGATGAAGTTTAAATTTTTTTTTATCAAATCCATCAAAACCTCTGCTTATCCTCATCATCAGGGACAGGGATGACAAAAGAAAAATTATTAGTTATGTACTTAGCATAACTTGGCATCTGTGTCGTCTGTTTATTCCTCCTCATGAATGGCTACAGTCCCCAGCTATACAACTGCTGGGTGGTCTCAAGGAAGGATATGCTGGAGCACAGCCGAATTGAATGAAACCCTGCCTCCAGGAAACCAGATCCAATTTATAATGGGATACAAACGTGAGAGGCTTAGACCAAGTGGATGCAGTACAAATATCATCTAACAAGGACCTGGTGGAGTGGGCCTTAAGAGGAGGCGGTAGTTGCAACCCATTTCTGTCAAAAATGAGTGTGTGTCTGTAATCCACTTGGCAAGAGTAACCTTTGAATTTACCTGACCTAGATGGCTAGCAGAAGAGGAGACGAAACTGATTTGACTTTCAAAAGGGCTTAGCCCCGTGCAAGTAAAAACTATCCATGAACATCTAATGAAAGTTAACAATCGTTTTCCATCATTAGAGAAATTAGGAAAAAAAACTGGTAGTTGAGTTGGACAGTAAGATTGGCCTCTGTAGCTACCCTGGGCATAAAAAAGGATTTATACAAAGGGAGACTCCATCCTTGTGGAAAAATAAGGCAGCTTAGAGGATTACAGCCTGAATTTCCAATTTTATCTTGGCTAATGTGATGGCAACAAGAACGGTTTTCCATGAAAGAAATTTTAGGTCACAGCCACCCACTGATTCCAAGGGTTTTTGAGTTGAGCTCTACAAAACCACAGTGAGATCACATGGTGGGCAGGGATCCTTTTTCCAGAGGCCTGAGAACACCAACTCTTTTCAAAAAGGCCCTGCATAGTTGGGAAGCTGATGGGCGGTTGAAAACGTTGCCAGAATGAAAATTACAGATAACCGCTAACTGGAGATTGATGGTGGAGAAACTAGTTCAGTCTTTGAAAGGAGATGCAAAGAAATGCAGATCATCAGAAATAGGTGCCGAAAAAGGATCAATGTTTTCTTTGGAAAACCAGAATACAAACCTCTCATTTGCTACTGTAAACTTTCTTCGTAGCTGTTTCTTGAGGCGCCAAAATAATGTTTCAGACCAGGGAAAGCAAGCCTGGACCTTCAAATGACTAGTGAAATGGAAAAACAAACGGTCAATTTGAGTGATATCAGATTGGGGTGACAACCCTCTATAGGGTGAGAAAGGAGATCTTGTTTGGGTTGCAGAATCCATGGAGAATACTTCAGGTGAGACCAGAGGAAGGGCAACCAAATCTGACTAGGTCAGAAGCGAGCAATGAAGACTACTGAGGGACTTCATATGCTTCGCTTCCTGGAGAAACTTTGGAATCAAAGGCAGTGGGGGGATAAGCATATAGGAGACTGGGGGGGGCAATCGTGAACCAGAGCACCCCTCAGGACCTCCCTCAGAGGGGAATCAGAGCGAAAGTAGCTGCTGCATTTCTTGTTCTGGGAGGGGGGGGGGGGGCAAATAGGTCACAGCAAGATTCGCTAATGATTGACTGAGGGATCACTCATAAGGGGTCAGAATGGACCTGCTGAGCTTATCTGCCGAGATGCTGGATTTCCTCGGTGTGTATTGCACGCAAAAAACGGTCCAAAGACATCGCTCATTCCCAAACCCCAATGGCCTCTATGCACAGTGGGTAAGAGTGGGTTCCTCCTTGCTTGTTGATGTACCACATGACTGAAGAGTGTGGATCTCATTCCTACAGGAGGAACATGCTGAAAGGCTTGCAACAAGAGGACAGCTTACCTCCACAACACTGATATGCAATATGGCCTCTATGGGTATTCCATGTGCCTTGGACTATCTTCCCTTTGTAATGCCTCCCGACCCCACCTGGAAAGCGTCTGTGGTCACTGTGGCGGATGGGGGTGGGAGAAAGAGCTGCCTAATTGTCAGGTCATCCAACAGAAGCCACCATTGAAGATGCCTTCTGCAAACTGTAGTCCGCTTGCTAGGAACAGAGGCCGGTATAGACCACTGAGCAGCTATAGTCCATTGGAGGACTCGCATAAAATATCTTGCAAGAGGAACTAGTGGGATGGTAGCTGCCATAGAACAGACAGCTTTGAGAATTTGCCTTGCCTAAGTAGAAGCTAGACTCAACACTGTTTGTACCTGATCTCTCAAAGTTAGAATGCAATGAGGGGAAAGAGCAGCAATCTGATCTGACCGTGTCCAAGGTAGCTCCACTGAACTCTGAAGTCTGCAGAGGAGAAAGGTTTGATTTTGCCAGATTTATAGTAATCCCCAGATGGTTCGCAAGACTTAAGTAATCTCTGGCCTGTGTTAGCTGATGCCTGGTTGGGGAAGTAGAGAGCCAGTCGTCCAGGTAAGGGAAAGCGTTATGTACTCACCATAACTTGGCATCTGTGTTATCCTAGGTCATTATTCATCACTCTTGGGTCTTGGATCAGAGCCGGCAACTTTACAGACAGCTTCTAGGCTTGAGCTTCTCCTACTCCCATGATCCCTTGCTGCCCTCTAAACCCTCAGATCGAGTTTGCCCTAAGCTAGAAAACAGCTAAGGAAGACTGTGACCACCAGCTAGGACATCTCTGCATCTTCTACAGCCTACAGGAAAGACGATGGCGGGAGGGATAGTGATGAACAGTGACAAAGGATAACACAGATGCCAAGTTATGGTAAGTACATAACTCTTATGTTATTCAGTTCACTATTCATCACTCTTGGGTCTCGTAGTCCCCAGCTACCCTAAATCCTGGGTAGCCTCATGGAAGGACATGCCAAAGAACTGTGGAGCTGAAGGAAGCCCTGTTCCTGGGGCCAATGTCAAGTCTGTAATGATTAACAAAAGTGTGAGACCACCAGGAGGCTACAGCACATCATCTATGGAATGACTGGCAAGGTAGGCAGCTGGCGTAGCCATTGACCTAGAAGAATGAGCTCTGATTGGCCTTGGTAAAAAGAAACCTTTGGACGAATAAGCAAAGGAAATGAACATAGAAATTCAGCGAGAGATCGTTACTTTTGACGCCGCCTGACCATTCCTGTTGAGAGAATGCCACAAACAGTAGGTCAGACTTGCGGAAGCTCTTTGTCCTATTCAAGAATAAACACAGATGTCTATGCACATCTAGCATATGCAAGACATATTCCCCTTTATTAGTAAAATTTGGGAAGAAGACTGGCAATTGGATTGACTGATTCAGATTCGCCTCTGTGGCAGCCTTAGGCATGAATGAACGGTCAGTTCGAAGGGCCACTATCTTCGTGAAAAACCATAAAAGGTGGTTTGACAGAAAGTCTGCAACTCCGAAACCATTTTAGTTGAGGTTATGGCTACTAGCAAAGCCAACTTCCATAACAAAAAATTGTATCACATGCGGCAGCAGGCTCAAATGGACTGTGTGTGACAGACTGCAGCAAAAAGGAAAGATTCCAAGGAGAAAGATCCTTGACAGGAGGTTGGAGCAGAAAAAAAACCCTTTAAAATAAAGCTTTGCACAAGCTAAAGGAGAAGACAGGTTCCTCACAAACCTGGAAGTTGGACATAGCCACCAACTGCACTTTGACAGTTGAGACGCTAGCTCTGTCCTGAAACAGCAAAGACAAGAGAAAGTTACCTGAAATAAAAGCAGACACTGATAAGAGATTGCACTGTTTAGCCCACATAGAAAACAGTTTTCACTTAATGGTGTAAAAATCTTTCTAGTGGAAGCCTTCTGAGAGGCCAGGATAATGTTCTTAATGGAAGAAGGTAGCCTGGACTGGTCCAGGACTACTGGAAGTGGACAAACTATACAGACGAAGCGTCTGTAAACTGGGAATCAGAAGCTGAGAGGGATGGAAAATTAGATCTGGAATTGCATCTAGTATCAAAGGGGTGGGGTGGGGTGGGGGTGGTACTTCAAGTGAGACTAAAGGGAAAACCACACCTGCCGAAGCCAAAAGAGAGCGATGAGGATCAGGGTGGCCTTGAGGCCATGAGTTTTCTGTAGAACTCTGGGAAAGAGGCAAGGGAGGATAGGCATAAAGGAGACTCGGGGGCCAATTGTGGACCACAGCATCCCTGGGAGACATCCCGCTCGGGGGAATCAGGGAGAAATACTGGGCCTATGGTAAATCACCAAAAGCTTAAAAAAGTAAATGATTTATTGAACCCATGTAAGCGAAACTTACTATCTCCAATGCTTAGAACAGCGATTTTCCAAAGGGGGGGGGGGGGGGACTGCTGTTCCACGAAAAATTTAAAACATTGCCTAAAGTGGGGGGCTTTGTCCCCCCACCCCCTACTTAAATATACCAACTTCGAGATCGCACTACAGTGATGAAAACGGCAAAGTAATGGAAGCGGCCAAGTGATTTCTTTCCCAGGGAAAGGATTTGATAATATGCCATTTTGCTATTTTGCCTTTTCGTGTGTTCAAGTTCAATCAAGATGCATTCGAAAGAATGAGTCTTCGATAATTTAATGGGAAATACTGGCTGCGTTTGTGGTTAAGAGGAAAGCAAAGAGATGGTAGCTCAGCTGACCCCAATGAAGGAAGATCTCTTTTGCCACCGAAAGATTCAAGGACCACTCATGAGGACTCAATTGCCCTGCTGAGTCTGTCCACTAGCACGCTGGACTTCGAGAATATGCAATGCACAGAGAAAGTGCCCCAAGGACATCGCCCATTCCCACACAATAATAACCCCTGGAAAGTTTGTTTAGCACACAATCTTTTGCAATACTTGCCCAAGCCGAAGGGTGCAGAGACCAACAACCCCTGACTGCCACCAGGGTAGGACAGTCGGGGTAGCGCTTCAGGAGTGCTGTTAGGGCTTCTCAGAGAAGAGTTCCCTGGAGCCCTGATTTTGCAGACATTCTCTGCCCCTGGGGCAGTGTCTGCCATTGAACCCTCTCCCCCGACCTCTGGAAGAAGGCTCATCTTCAGCATCCTGGAAGGCAGACTGCAACTTGCGAAACCACAACTTCCTGGCCCCTTACTGCATCTTGGAAAAGGAGCGTTGAGGGGTGGAAAACCTGATTCTCAAGGCCGACACAGTGTCTTGCCTTCCTGTTCACTGCAGGTGAGTCTCTCCTTAACCGAAGGGTCAAACAGGGTGAGGCCATCTAAGGGGTCACTGGTGAAAGATGCCTTAAAGGACTTTGCAGATTCACAAAGGAGCAGACAGGCATAACTCTGAATGGCGATGCCCATGCCAGCTGCTCAAGAGGCTACTTCCTTCGCACTGGCAATCAGCCAAATTGATGAATTAGCCAGGGAAGAAAGTGTGGATAGTTTGGGGGACACCTTACTTAGTTCCCTAGCAGGTAGTATCTCAAAGGGACGTGGTATGCTCCTTGACCAGGTCCCTGTGCAATTGGGTGAATGTGCCAGGTAGGTTTGCGCCCACAGACCAAATGGAGCGGAGGCAAAAAAAAAATCCTTTCTATACCTGTCAATCATCAGGACTCGCGGATGGGGTGGGGGGTGGACAGATATGCTCTATTCCCCCAGCTCTTTCTTGGTGGCGGAAGCAACCAATATTGCATCGACTGGCACATCTTTCTACCAGAAATGCTCATCAGTAGGGGGACTGAAAAATCTGTCAGCAGGTTTGGGTACGGGCTCCACAGTATCTGGCTACCTCCATGCCATGCTGGGCGATGAGGTCTACAAGTTCGTCTGCATTGGGAAAAACCCAAGAGGTAGATGGGTCAGTCCTAAAAGCCTTCAGAAAGAAGAACTCCTCGAAAGACAGGTGGAGGGAACAACAACCGCCATTAAGCCTAAGTATTTCCAAGATGTACCCAAAGGAGCCATCCTTGGGCAGAGATCTGGGGGACCCAACACCCTTCCCTGAAGTACGTATCCTTGGTGAGCGACTCAGCAGGGGAGTCCAAAGTGTTTCCCCTTACACAACCTCTTCCAGGGAATCTCCTCCACTGGAGGTTTGGGGGAGGATTCGGAAGAGAGGGAGACCCCGAGTGGGGCAGCTCCCATCTGAGGGCTAGTTCGGGAGGGCTGACATGGGACAGGATGCGCAGGAGCTGGGATGGTTCCTGGAAGGCTGAGGAGAAAACTCTCTGGGAGGAAAAGGTCCTCTACAACCTGGAAAGCAGGACTGGATGATGCTCCATCCAAATTCCCAGCAAGAAGGCCCATCTGGGGAGAAGGACCAGAGCAGGCCAGAACCTCCAGGCCTCTGGATACTACAGACCCAGAGCTGTTAATGGCTAAAGCATCAAGGGGAAGGAACCAATCTAAAAAAACAGGAACAGAACCCCCAACCCAAAGACTTTGTGGTGACCACTCAGGCCTGGGACTCTGCCTGCTTAGTGGGAGGCACAGCAGCAGTAGTCAGGGACTCAGATGGGTTAGGGACAGAAAGGTCCCCAGGGATCCCAGTCTCCCTCAGTGTGTGACCCAGGGCAGGAAAGTCTGAAACCATCCTGGTCAGACTAGAAGTCAGCGAGGGGGTAAACAAACTCAATCAGAGCCTTGAGGAAGGACCTCACCCTGTCCATAATGGAATGGAGTAAAACTGCTGGAGGACTTAGAGGGTCAAGGACCTAGACAGGGATGGGTGTTTAGATTCTGAGAACCTCCCCACTAAAGAACGACTTCTGTGCTTGCAGACAGGAGAACAAGCCAGAACCTGAGCAGGAATCCTCGAAAAAATAGTGGGATCCAACAATGATCCTGGATCTGAAAGTTTGGATCCCACGTCTTGAATCAGAGGAAGACAGATCTATGGCTGGTCCAGATCCTGACAAATCCAAAGGCCTCAAACTAGAGACCTTGAATCTGGGGGTGGACTCTTGTGACCTCTGATCCGAAGGCCTCGAAGCACACGTCCCAGATCCGTTACAGTCACAGACCTTAGGATCCAAGGGGATCATACCGGACTGAGCAAAGGCTGGGGGGCTGGATCAGAGACACTAGGATCCAGCAGCCTTGTCTTTTTGGCAAAGACCAAGACCCCAGGAGGCAGGGGGGCCTTCCTTTAGTGCTCCAAGGGTCCAGACTTGGCAGGGAACTGAGCTAAGGGACCCCCCCCTAAGCAAACCCTTTCAAAAGGAGTCTTGTTTCGGTGCTCAACCTAAGCCCTGGGATTAAAATGCGACAATGCCACATTCAACCTCCAGGTGGTCGGCGCCCAAACAAAGGCACTCCTTGTGCGAATCAGAAATGGGCATCTTCGGACTGCACGAGGAGTACTTTGCCTTGTCAGACCGAACGGGAAAAAATAGACCAAACCTAAGGGACAAGCTAATTAGTGACAGGAGAGTTGAGCAAAGGTTGGTATCAGAAAAATCACAGCCGAAAAACTACTACAGTAAACACAAATAAAACTACTCCAAAACCTACAGAACTATTCTAGGAAAAACTATATTAACTTCCACTAGAAATAGGGGGACACAATGGAACAAACCAACAAGAGTTACAAAATGGGAGGGGAGGGACTAAACTACGGAGATAGAAGAGAAGTCTATGAATAACTCAACACCCAGAAAAATCCAATAAAGAAAAATTTGAAAAATAAGCTACTTAACCCACTACAGGAGGCAAGCCAAAGAAACAGTTGCCTGTAGCTGATCGTGGCAAACAAGATCTGGGGGAAGGGGGGTTAGAGGGCAGCAAGGGATCCCGGGAGTGGGAGGAGCTCAAGCCCAGAAGTGGTCTGTAAAGTTGCTAGCTCAGATCCAATGTCAGATTCAAGACTCAAGAGCGAGTAATAGTGACATGGATAACATCAGATCACCTGGAATCTCTGCAGTCTGAGCTGAGCTCTGACTACTGCCATGCATTTGGCAAACATCTTGGGTGGTGTGGTGAGTCCAAAGGGCACAGCCCTAACTGAAAATGACTGGTTCCCAGCCAAAGTGCAGAGGATTCCTGCAGTGCCTTTCTATTTTGATGTGATAGTATGCATCCTTCATGTCCACAGAGCACAGCAAATCTTCCTTCTGCAGCAGAGGAAGAATGGACTGAATCATTACTTGGAACTTTGCTTTCTTCATGAGCAAGTTTAACTTGCTTAGATCTAGTATGGACTGCAGGTCCCCAGTTTTCTTTGGCACTAAAAATAAGCAAGAATAAGTTCCGAATCCTCTTTGTGCAATCATGACCTCTTGGATGACTTTTGCAGTAGGCTAAGAATTTCTGCTACTGCAAACTCCCTCTGTCTGGGTGGAACATCAGTGAGTCTCTTTGATCCCTCTGGAGAACTGTGAAAGGGGATAGCGTAGCCTCTGGAAATAATCTCCAGCACCCACTTGTTTTTACATCAGTTCAGGTGGTAGGGTGCAGAGAGAACAGACCCCCGACTGCCTCCAGAGATGAGCAGTTGGACAGAGCTTCAGGACGGCTGAAAGGGCCCATCACAGAAAGGTTCCCTGAAGGCCTGATTCTGCGGATCCCCCCTATCTCTGGGGCATCTCCCATTGAAACTTCATCCTATGCCTCTAAAGGAAGAATCCCAGTGTTGATCTTGGGAAGACCCCTGGGATTTATGGTACCAGGCTTTCCTTCTACTGTGCCGATTTTTAGAAAAGGTGTACTGTGGAATGGAGAACTTGACTCTGATGGCAGACAAGGTCTTCCCCACTCTTTTTGGCTGCGGGTTTGGGTCTCTGACCGATGGACCAAAGAGTAAAGATCATCAAAGGGGGCATTAATGGGCTCCGCAAAATCACACAGCCTCATCCAGGCAAGTCTCCAAATAGCAATGCCTGAGAGGTGCCTTCTGTGGCATGGGAAATTAGCCTCATGGATGAGTGTGGCCAGTCTGGGGGGGGGGGGGGGGCTGAGACTTTCTTGAAGTCCTTCAGTGACCGTCTCTGCCAGACAGTCCGAAAGCTTTTTCATCTGGTCTCTCTAAGCGGGCAGAATGTGTCAGGTAGTTCAACACCCTCAGAGAGAAGGTGGCAGAGGCGTAAACGAGCTTCCCAGACCTGTCCATCATTCTGTACTCAAGTTCGGCAGTTTTTTGGTGGCTGCTGCCACAACCACGGCATCCACAGGAATACCTTTACACCAATAAGTGTCTCTGGTTGAGGGGACAAAAATTTGCCAGGGCGCTAGGGGGATCAGTTCGACAGAGTCCGGCTGGACACCAAATCCACTAACTCATCTGGCGAGGGAACCACCCAGGATATAGATGGGCCTGTCACAAAGGCCTCCAAAAATACAGACTCCTCAGAGAGGGTGGTTGGGCTGATCAACCACCTCTCTGATGTAGAATCTCAAATATCTCGGAAGGAGACCTCCTCAGGTGGTGATCTTGGGGATCCCCCCTCCTTCCTCAAAGTCCATATCCTCGGACTCCGAGGGGGAATTAATGTACCTCCATTTGCACGTCCTCTTATGAGGGGTCTCCTCTGTGGGGTGCTCAAAGGAAGTCTTGGAAGAGGAGGGGGCTCCCTCTGGGGGAAGTGTTTGGAGACCATTCTGGACAGGCTGACTCAGGACAGGAATGACGAGCTCAAGTCTCTGAACCAAAGGAAGTTGGTGGGACCAGATCCCTGTGGGTAGAGAAAGCCCTACAACTAGGAACGCAGAAGGACGACTGACAAAGCCAGGAGAAATGCACAAAAAATATGGTAGCGCCATGCTGTCAGTAGTCACCTATTGATCACCTTTTTCTCATTCAGACAGTAAAATCACAAATGGAATACAAGAAGTGATGTAACCCAATGTAATTTGCAGACTGACTTTCCATATGTCCCCAGAATCCCCTCCAGTTGTTAGCATTCCATATGCACAGGCACCAAAATGACACAAATTGGCCCAGCAGTCACTTCAGCAGTGAGACTACGTATGCACAAGCACTTCCCTGATGCACAATGAATTATTTCCCCAAGCAACATCCTCATATTATATCCAGGTATACATGCACCCAAAATGAAACATTTCCACAAACAAGCCTTCAGTAACATTTCCTAGTATGTGCTACCACCGGCATGAACACTTCACCCAAGCAACCCCTTCAGTAGAATGTTGAGGTATGCACAATGTCCAAAATTAAACGCTTCCCCAAAAGAAACATCTAAGATTTGCTAGTATTAAACCACCAAAATGAATCATTCACCCACGCAAGCCCTTCAATATAATGTATGCACAGGCACCAGAATGAAAGATTTCCCCGAAACAACCGTTCAGTAAAAATTCCTGGTATGTACAAGCACCAAAAATGAAAAATTCATAAACACCTAATGTGCAGTGAGACCCCTTCCACAGTCTGTCCTACTATGCACAAGCACTAGAATGCAACATTTCCCTCTGCAACCCCTTCAGCAGCCCTTCCAAGTAAGCACAAGAAAGTACAGTTGTGTACACTTACCATAAATGTAGATGGAGTGTATTCACTGTTGCGGTCATTACATTTGGGTTATCTGCTTGCAGTAGCCCTCAGTCAGCCTGATTAACAAAGTCTTGGGTCCTGCGTCGGATGCTGTCCCTTCTTCCATGACGTCAGGGGTGTAAAACATGCAACCAATGCCATTGCATCAGTTTTTCTTGCCCCAGATGTCAGGTGCCCCCCTAATGGGAAGCAATTAAATCTATAATTACAAGGATATACCTCCAACAAAAAAGCAAATACACCAAAAAGCTTTTTGAGCATAGTAAGGGATAGTAGAGATATAGCCAAAAGAAGAAAGGGGGCTGGAGGGAGGGTAACCAGTACTGCAACAGTGAATACACTTGCACATCTACATTTATGGTAAGTGTACACAACTGTTCTATGTTCTTCGTGTTTCACTGTTGCAGTCGTTACATTTGGGTAGATTCCCAAAGCTAAGGTTGGGAGGAGGAATTTAAATAGAATTAGGACCAGCTAGAAGACCCTGCAAGACTGCAGTGGCAAAGCCAGCCCTGGATTTAGAGAAAATTGGCAAATGATAATGCTTGGTGAAAGTATGTACAAAACTCCAGGTAGCAGCTTCTAGGATGTCCCTGGTAGGCGCACCCCTAAGAAAGGCTGTGGAGGTAGATGTAGCCCTGGTTGAATGGGGTCTAATGCCCTGTGGGATAGGTTTTCCATGGTGCTTATAGCAGAAATGAATACACTGGCCTATCCATTTTGAAATGGCTTGATTTGAAATAGCTTTCCCCTCTGTCCCTGCAGCAAATGCCACCAGCAGTTCAGATTTCCATTGAGGTTTAGTCCTGTCCAAGTAAAATCTAAGTTGTCTGTACACATCTAAGGAGTGCAGTATCCGTTGCCCTTTGTTCTGTGGGTTAGGTAAGACAGTAGGCAAATGAATGGACTGATTAAGAGCCACATTGGATACTACCTTGGGCATGAAAGAGGGACTGGTTCTGAAGGACACCCTGACCGCATGAAAGATGATGAAAGGCTCCACTGCCATAAGGGCCTGTAACTCAGACACCCTTCTTGCAGAAGTGATTTCTAAAAGGAAAGCTGTTTTCCAGAAAAGGAATTTTAAATCTGCAGTAGCAGCTGGCTCAAAAGGAGGAACAGTGAGTTTCTCAAAGACAAAGTTAAGGTCCCAAGCTGGAGTTGGAGCTCTCCTGGGTGGCCTTACATTTTTGGCCCATCTGAGGAACTGCTTGACCGGTGGGTGAGAGCAGGCTCTGTGCTGTAATGAGCTGAACTGGCTGAGGCATGAATTTTGGAGAAAAAGGACAAGCCCTTATGAAGCATCTCAGTCAAGTATTGTAGAATGAGGTAAACTGGGCACTGCTACATCCCTTTGAGATTGATTCCAGGCACAAAATATTTTCCATTTTGCATCATAAGATTTTCTAGTACTAGGCCTCCTTGCCTCTAAAATGATATCCATCACTGAATTACTGAGGGATGGTAAAGGAGAGATTAGGTAATTAGCTGGGCTGCTATTCAGGTTTTGTAACTGAGGGTGCAAAATCTGGATCTCCTGCTGAGACAACAGGGAAGGAGTCAGGCAGGTGCCATGGGGCCAAGAGTGACACACTGCACAACAGGGGGTACACACCAGTGTTGGCATGGCCAGTCTGGTGCAATTAAAATCATCCTTGGCTTGTCCTGTTTGATCTTTAATAGTACCTTGGAAAGTAGAGGCAGAGGAGGAAAGGCATAAACAAGCTGAAGGATAGAGCATCCACTTTCCAAGCTAGCTTGTGGGGGAATCCTTGTGCAAAATGTGTCCAATTGATGGTTCTGGGGGGAGGCAAATCTGGGCTCCCCACTTGCTTGTCAACATGTTGAAAATCCTTGGTTCCAGTTTCCACCAGTGTGGGTCCATGAGGTTTCTGCTTAGTCTGTCTGCCAGTGTATTTAGTCTTCCTGGCAGGAATTGAGCTTGTGGATTCACTGGGTAGCATAAGGCTGTGTTCCACAATGCCATGGCTAGTCTGCAGAGGGGGGTAAGAATGTGTACCCCCCCCCTTGCTTATATACCACATGACCGCATTCTGTACAGCTAACATTTCCTTTTGATTTATGTGCAGGTGCATTTGACTTGGGTTCCATTTGGCCTGCATGCACTTACCTGCTAAATGAGCCCCCAATGCACAGTCTGATGCATCTGTTAAGGTTTAGGCGGCAAGGGGTAGTGTGAATGGTATTCCCCTGTTTAGGTGGCAGGCCTCTGCTCACCAAAGGAACTCTAGGCGTAGGCAAGGTACGATAGGAATCACTGCTTCTATATCCTGTGAATGTTGACACCACAGACTTTTGAGATACTATTGTAGTTTCCTCATATGCAGCCTTGCATATGGAATTACAAGAATGCAGGAGGCCACGAACCCTAAAGCTTGCAGTATTTGTCTTGCAAACAGCTGGGTTTTTGTGGCCACTTGTTTGAAGTAGGTTGTCAAATGAATCTTTGGTGCGAGGAAAAAAGTACAGTTTTGTACCTACCATAAATGTAGATGTTCGAGTGCTTATACAGCTGCAGTCATAACAGATGGGTTTTCCTGCCGTCAGGCGGGTCCTCGGTCGGCCGAATTCCAAAGTCTATGTCTGGCGTTGGATGTCATCGCTTCTTCCCTGACGTCAGTGCGACAGGGGTATAAAAGAACCAGCAGACGCCATTTTCTTCAGTTTTTCTTGCCCCAGATGTCAGGTGCCCCCAGAAGGAAGGCAATACATAAAATTATGTAATAATGCAATGCAATATAATCAAAAAACAGTAGTTGCAAGCAAATACACCATAAAAGAATACCCCAATCAGGTTGTATGAGGAGGTGTTAGCCATTAGGACTGTCCCAAGAGGGGAAGGAGGGAGGGAAACCTGGACTGCAGCTGTATAAGCACTCGAACATCAACATTTATGGTAGGTACAAAACTGTACTATGTTCATCGTGCATACAGCTGCAGTCATAACAGGTGGGTAGAATCCCAAAGCTAAAAAAGGGGTGGTAGGCACTAGGTGGAACTAGGAGGAGCCAGGATGCCCTGCAAGACTGCAGTGGCAAAGCCTGCTCTAGATTCGGAGTATAATGGTAGGTGATAGTGCTTGGAGAAAGTATGTACAGAACTCCAAGTGGCAGCTTCCAAAATATCTTTGGTAGGAACCCCCTGAGGAAAGCTGCAGAGGTAGCTGTGGCCCTTGTGGAGTGAGATCTGATGCCTGTAGGTACAGATTTACCATGAAAAAAGTAACAAAAGAATATGCAGTGGCCTATCCATTTTGAGATTGTCTGTTTGGAAATAGGCTTCCCTTGAGCTCATGTAGCATAGGACACAGAGTTGCTCTGATTTTCTGAAAGGCTTTGTTCTGTCCAAATAATAACATAGCTGTCTGTGAATGTCCAAGGAATGTAGTAGTCTCTCCCCTTTGTTTTGAGGATTAGGGTAAAAGGTAGGTAAAGTGGATAGCCTGATTCAAGGCTACCCTGGATACTACCTTTGGCATAAAGGAAGGATTGGATCGCAGGGAAACTCTGTCCTGATGGAAAATGATGAAAGGCTGCACAGCCATGAGGGCTTGTAGTTCCGAAACCCTGTGAGCTGAGGTGATAGCCAGCAGGAAGGCTGTTTTCCAGGACAAATATTGCAGTTCTGTTGAAGCAGCTGGCTCAAAAGGAGGCAAGGTCAGTTTTTCTAGAATGAAATTGAGGTCCCAAGCAGGTACTGGTTGTTTCCTTGGGAGTTTTATATTCTTAGCCCCTCTGAGGAACTGTCTTAAGAGGGGGTGAGAGAATAAAGGAGGATCAGTGTTGTATTCTGCAGAAATGGCTGAGGCATGGATTTTGATGGAGGAGAATGAAAGTCCACTGCTTAGCATCTCAGCTAGGTACTGTAATATTTGAGGTAAATTCAGTATTCCAGGATTCTGGCCATTTTCTCATTCCAGGCACAAAACCGTTTCCATTTTGCGGAGTAGGCTTTTCTAGTAGAAGGTCTTCTGGCCTCCAAAATGACATCCTGCACCTCCTTGGAGAGTAGGGTCTGTTGTGATTTTAAGGAATTTTCCATGTGGCTAGATTGAGTGTTTTCAGCTGACTGAAGAGTTTTGAAGTTGTGCTGAGTCAGTAGAAGAGGCATTAGAGGCAGGATCCATGGTGGGGAATGAGTCAGGCTCCTCAGGAGTGGGTACCAGTGTTGTTTTGGCCAGTCTGGAGCAAGGAGAATCAACTTTGGTCTGTCTGTTCTGGTTTTTAATAGAACTTTGGGCAGCAGAGGAAGAGGTGGAAAGGCATAAACTGTCATTGTTGTCCAACTGAAAGAGAGTGCGTCCACTTTCCAGGCCTGTGGATGAAAGGCCCTTGAGCAGAATTTTGCCAATTGGTGATTTCTGTGTGAGGCAAAGAGATGTCTGGCCTTCCCCATGCTTGAATTATCTTTGTAAAAACTTGAGGATGCAACTTCCATTCATGTGGATCTGTCATATTTCTGCTTAGGTTGTCTGCCAGTGTGTTTTCCTTGCCTGGCAGGTACTGTGCTTGAAGTTCGATTTGTAATTCCAGAGCCATGTTCCAAAGAGACATGGCTAGCCTGCATAGGGGGGTATGAACGGGTTCCTCCCTGTTTGTTTATGTACCACATTACTGTGGTGTTGTCTGTCCTTATCAATAGCTGGCCTGGATGCAGTAGGTCTTTGAAAGCTATAATAGCATTTGTTACTGCTAGCATTTCCTTTTGATTGATGTGTAGGTGCTTTTCTTTTTGGGAACATTTGCCCTGAATGCACCGATCAGTCATGTGCATCCCCCCCCCCCCCCCAGGCGTAGTCTGAGGCATCTGTTGTGATGACTTGATTTGCTTGAGGCTTACAGAATGGGAGACCTGTGTTTCTTTGGCATGCTTGAGCCCACCACAGAAATTCCTTTTGAAGACATGGAATCAGTGGTATTATTGTTTCCAAACTGTGGCTGTGTTGAGACCATAGGTTTTTTAGGTACCATTGAAGTTTCCTCATATGCAGCTTTGCACATGGGATTAGTAGGATGCAAGATGCCATGAATCCCAGAGCCTGCAGGATTTTCCTTGCAGTCAGCCTGGTAAAAGTTGCCAGTTTTCTGAAGTATTGAGTTAGTTGCCCTTATTTCTCTGGCGTGAGGTAGGCCATCTGGGTGTTGGTATCCAAGCTGGCACCCAGGAAAATTATTGTTTGAGAGGGTATTAGCCTTGATTTCTTTTTGTTGACTGTGTATCCCAGAGAATTCAACAACATTATTACAAACTCCAGATGTTTCAGAAGTATGTGCTTGCTGTCCGCTTGGATCAGGCAGTCGTCCAAGTATGGGTATATTTGTATCCCTTGAAGTCTGCAGTAGGCAATTACTGATGCCAGGCATTTCGTGAACACTCTGGGCGCAGTAGATAAGCCAAAGGGCAATGCAGAGAATTGATAATGTGTTGAACCTTCAAGAAATCTGAGGTATCTTCTGCAATCTTGTCTGACTGGGACATGCAGGTATGCCTCCTTGAGGTCCAATGTTCCCAGCCAAGACTCCTTGCCCAGCATGGGAAGAAGCTGCTGTAATGTGAGCATCTTGAATTTTGGCAAGAGTAAAAATGTGTTTATGATGGATAGGTCCAAAATAGGTCTCCAATCTTTGCCCTTCCTTGGTACCAGGAATAGTCTGGAATAAAAACCTTGACCCTGTTCTTGTGCAGGTACCTCTTGAATAGCTTTCATGTCCTTGAGATCTGAAATTTGTTTTTGTGCCTCTGCCCTTTGATTGTGTGGCAGGTTTGGCATGCCTCGCATTTTTGGAAGGGTGTGAAAGTGGAATCTGTAGCCTCTGTCTATAATGTCCAGGATCCATTTGTCTTTTGTGACAATATGCCAATTTTTCGAAAATGCTGCCAGTTTTCCGCCTAAAGGTACTGCCATTTGAGCCTTGCTTGGCATGCAAACGGGAAAGTCATTGGTTCTGCTTTCTGAATGGCTGTGAACTATCCTCACCACCTCTTTGAGTAGGTGCTTGCCATTGTCTGCCTCTAAACGATCCTTGAGATTGCCCTCTACCCCTCGGGCACCTCTATCTACCTCTTTGGGGTCTGTCCGTGGCTGGAAAGGACCAATTTTTTGAAGGCCAATTTCTACTGAAAGGTGGAGGTTGTACCTGTAGGAAACCTTTCACTGTTTGCATTGATTTTGCTTTTTCCTCCATTTTCTTTAATACCTCCTCAGCTTTAACACCAAACAATACATCTTTTTGCAGAGGTGCATCTAGTAATTTAGCTTTGACATGATCTGGTAAGGTTTGCTCTTTGAGCCAAGCATGTCTACGTATGACTGATCCTGTAACAGCAGCTCTACATGAGGCCTCTAAAGCATCAAAACCACATTGCAAGGTATGTTTGCCCACTTGTTCTGCACTATGTAACAAATCCTGCAACTCCAAGTCTGGTTGTTCAGGTTGTGATATTTTGCTTTTCAACTGTGATAACAGAAACTGTTGGTACTTTAACATATGGAACTGACAGTTTAATGCCCTCATGGTTAAATTGGCCGAGGTGTATACCTTTTCCCCCCACCTTTCTAAAGCTCTGGAATCTCTCTGAAAGTAATGGATTTTTAGCAGTGGAGGCCTTAATTCCCTTGGGACCCTGTGAAATAGTTTCTGGGTCAGCTGCATGGCTTTTGTATAGGAACTGGTGTGGATCAGGAACCCGGTAATATCTGTCAGGCTTGACTGGAGCTGGAGGTAAACAATCTGGGTTAAGCCAGGCCTCCGAATACACATCATCTAGTATGTCTAAGACAGGAGGTATAGCCAGAGGCCTGTGCTGAGGGAGCAAGAGGAAATCCCTAAGCCTTTTCTTGGAGTCTGAGTACTCTTGGCCTTCCCAGTGAAAGTGTTCCCTCAAGGTATTTAAGGTTTCCCCAAAAGAGTAATCCTCAGGGGAGGAGACAGAGGGAATGGACTCCTCTGCATCAGAATCTTCAAAAGGGGAGTATGAATGTTCCTGGTCTTCAGAATGTTCTGAAATAATGGAGGCCTGGTCAGAGGAAGGGGATTCTTCCTCCACTCTGGGCCTTTTGTCTGTTGGGGGGGGGGGGGGGTTTGAGAACCCCTGATAAGTAATTAAGTCCTCAGCCATTCTGAGCATCTGCTTTTTAGGCATGAGGCCTTGAGAGGGGCCCTGTGGAGCTTGTCTTTTGGTATGCATGGCTGATTTAGACTTAGTGAAAGCCTTGATGGAAAAAGAAGAGGAAGGCCTGAAGACACCTTGAGAGGTGGCAGGCCTGTCTAAACTCTGAGTTTCACCGCCAAGAGTGGCTTCGGTATCTGTAGTCGGGGTGTGGGCCGAAGAGCCTGCGACCTCGGGCACAGAAGACACCGCCAATGAAGTGTCATCGGTAGTCAGGGGCTGCGTAGGCGCCTCACTGAGAACCGGACCACCTGTAGTCGGCTTTGGCATGGTGTCGGTAGAAGTTGCGGACCTCGTGTGTCGGTCCTTATCTTTGCGTTTTTTACTCAAAACAGGAGTCGGAGTATCCGACGACATAATGTAATTAAAGTTTTTGCCAAAATAGTGTTGGGCGAACTCCGCCCGACGCTTAATAGTGCGTCTGTTGAATGTAGCACAAAAACGATAGGCCGAGACATAGTGGTCTGGGCCTAAGTAAGGAATGCAGAGGGAATGAAAATCCTTATGCTGTATTTGCTTCCCACATGAAATGCAATTATTAACTTTGTCTGACATCGGTCTGAGGCAAGAAAAATTTCCCCAACGGGGGTACTTAGCTTTCAAGAAGACTTCGGTTGAAAACTATTCGTAATCTCAGGAGCTGGCCGACCGGCACTTGTGAACTGCTTCTGCTTCGGGCACCGCGCGGCAAGAAAGACTGAAGAAAATGGCGTCGGCTGGTTCTTTTATACCCCTGTCGCACTGACATCAGGGAAGAAGGAACGACATCCGACGCCGGACCTAGACTTTGGAATTCGGCCGACCGAGGACCCGCCTGACGGCAGGAAAACCCATCTGTTATGACTGCAGCTGTATGCACGATGATCATCATCTGGGAAGTTGTATTCAAGCTTGCTCCCAGGAATATAATTTGTTGACAGGGTACCAGGTGAGATTTATTTTCGTTTACAGTGTACTCCAGACAAGTCAGCCGATTTGAACAAAGGCCAGATGATTCAAAAGTATGTCCTGGCTCTCTGCCTGAATTAGACAATCGTCCAGGTATGGGTATATCTGAATATTTCTTTGCCTGCAAAATGCAATGACTGGAACTAGGCACTTGGTGAATACCCTAGGCACAGTAGATAAGCCAAAGGGCACTGCAGAGAACTGCATGTAGCCTGCTTTGAAGAGTAGGAATCTTCTTCAAGACTCCCTGATAGGGATGTGCAGGTATGCTTCTAAGTCTAGTGTTGCCAACCATGCATCTTTGCCTAGCAAAGGAAGCAGCTGGTGAAGAGTCAGCATTTTGAATTTTGGAATCACCAGAAAGGTGTTTAGAGTAGAAAGGTCCAGGATAGGACGTTGTGTAGTCTTTTCTGGGTACCAGGAAAAGTCTCTTATAGAAATCTTGTCCCTTTTCCTCTTCTGGTACCAACCGAATAGACCCCATGCTTGAGAGAGAGAACTTGATTTCAGGCCTCTGCCCACTGATGTGGGGGTAGATCTGGCCACCCGCTTGGTGTTGGCAACGAGTGGAAGTGAAATCTGTATCCTTGGGACACAGAAACCCATTTGTCCTGAGTAATGAGTTCCCAGCTTTTGGCCTGCAGACCAATCTTTCCACCTAAAGGAGCATTCAGTTGGGAAGTGCTTGGGAGTTTTAAAAGCAAGTAATTGAGACAAGTTTTCCATTGGGGAGGGGGGGGGGGGGCTTACTACTTCCAGATTTGGGTGCGGAAATCCCCCACTGCTTAGACTTGTGTATCCCCTGGGATTGAAATCTGGGGTTTCTGCTGTGTCTGGGTTTGGCTTAAGACCTGGAAGGGACTGGAAAAGACCAATTCTTAGAGGGCCAATGCCTACTAAACCTAGGAGGCTGAACTTGCAAGAAATCTTTAACAGTTTGCATAGATTTAGCTTTATCTTCCATCTTTTTAAGAACTTCCTCAGCTTTGTTGCCAAACAGGCAGTCCTGATCTAAGGAAGCATCCAACAGTTTAGCTTTAACATGATCAGGCAAAGATTGCTCCTTAAGCCAAGCATGCCTTCTGAGCACAGACCCAGTAACAGCAGCCCTGCAAGAGGCCCCTAATGAATCAAATCCAGATTGCAAGGTATGTTTACCAACCTGTTCAGCAGAATGCATTAAATCCTGTAAGTCTTTATTTTCAGCACAGTCAGGAATCAACATCATTTTCTGTTTAAGCAACCCAATAACATGCTGTTGATACTTTAACATATGAAACTGGCAGTTTAAAGCCCTAATGACCAAGGTTGCAGAAGTGTAAATCTTCTTACCCCATCTATCCAGCGCCCTGGAGTCCATCAGTAGGGATAGGATTTTTAGCAGTAGAAGCCTTAATACCCTTGGGTCCCTGTGAAATAGTCTCTGGATCCGCAATAGTATTTTTAAATACACGTGTGTGAATCAGGAACCCATTTAATAGGCCAGGTTTTCTGGGAGCAGGAGGAAAAGAATCGAGGGCCAAACTAGACTCCGAAAAGGCATCAACAATGTCTAGTACAGGAGATATAGCTAAAGGCCTATGCTGAGGCAGGAGTAAGAAATCCCTAAGCCTCTTTTTTGAATCAGAAAAATCCTGGCTTTCCCAGTGGAAATGCTCCCTTAGAGTATGTAAGGTTTCACCAAAAGAAAAATCCTCTGGAGGGGAAGCAGAGAGAATAGAGTTCTCATAGGTAGACAAGGACAAATCCAGATCAGAAGAATCAGAATCCTGGTCAGAAGATGCATAAACAACTTCAGTCCTAGGTCTCTTAGAAGGGGGAGATTGGCTTCCCCTGATTAAAAAGTTAAGATCTTCAGCAATTCTTATTTGTTTTTTAGGCATAGAGGCCTGAGCATGCAGCCTGGGCATCTGTTTCTTAGGCATGGTTCGAGATTTAGGCCTAAATGAAGGAGGCGTCGGTTTAATATGCAAGTCCGTAGGTCTGAATGCACCCTCAGATGCCGGTGCCTGTACAGCGGCTCCAGACCCATCCAAGGTAGAGACAACCGCAGTTTCAGTTGACGCATCTTGCGGCATACCGGACTCCGAATGGGTCTCAGCAGAGGCCTGCGAATCAGAAGTAGCGGGTATCAGGGGCTATGAAAGCGCCTCACTGAGTACCGGCGAGCTGGCAACTGGCGTAGGAGAAGCGTCGTCGGCAGCTTTGGACCTAGGTGGCCTGTCTGCCTTTATCTTTGTGCTTTTTCGGAATCCCAGTATTCGGATGGCTAACAGACGATATTTCTGGATAATTAAACCGAGAACAGAAATATTAGGAGGTGAAAATATACCGACGACGGATAGTGCACTGATTAAATAAAGCACAAAACAGACAGCAAGGTACGTCGTGGTCAGGTCCCAGGCAAGGTATACAGTACGAATGAAAATCTTTGTGAGGTATTTGCTTTCCACAAGTAATACAATTATTAACTTTTACTGACATCGGTAAGGAGCAAGAAAAAGTTTTCCCAACGGGGTACTTGGCTTTAGTTTAAGACTTCGGTTCTGAAACTCAAACAAAAATTTCAGGAGTTGGCCGACTGGTACTTGCGAACTGCTTCTGCTTCGGGCACCGCACGGCAAGAAAGAATGATATAATGGTGTCGGCTGCATGTTTTATACCCCTGATGTCATGGAAGAAGGGACAGCATCCGATGCAGGACCCAAAACTTTGTTAATCAGGCCGACTGAGGGCTACTGCAAGCAGATACCCAAATGTAATAACTAGTTTAGTCCAGATACAGATTCTTAGTTTTAGCACTTGAATTTGCTTATTCGTGATCAGCACTTGTTCAGAACTTGTAAGCACTGAATAACCTACTAATTACTACAGCACTCAACCTTCCTCACTACTTAGAGGAAAACAGTTTTGGTACTTACTTTCCTCACTTGCTTAGAGAAAAACAGCTCTTGCACTCACTTTCCTCACTTATCTAGAGGAAAATATTTTTTTATTCAGGCATGTCCAAGGGTCAGCTCCCAGTGTTCTCTCCTGTTTATCTGATGAATCTGGGCATCTTGGGGAAACATAGAAATTGCCTCATGTACACAGACCACCCTCTCCTCCTACCATACAACACTACAACCTGTGAGAGATGCACTTACCCAGCCAAACTGGAGGTAAAGCTCTCACCAATCAAGACTGAACTTGACAGTCAAGAGGAGAAGGTAAACACCTGCACCACACCACAATCATCACATAGTCTCACTAAATCTACACCACCAAAATCTACACATAGTAACACAAAAACATTTGCGGAGGCTCTCAATAATAATCTGTTTAAGCAACAGAGACCTCCAAAGCAGAAACACAAGCAACCTCCATCCCCCAACAAAACCCAAATGACACATAGCCCGCAGACTCAGTGTGCCACTCAACCACAGCCAATAAGGCAAAACGTACCCAACACAGTCATAGGTGACTCTATAGTAAGGCACACTGATGTTCCACTCACCAGGCTAAATAAGGAGAAGGCTACTGTCAGCTGCCTGTCGGGTGCCAGGATCTGCCACATAACCCACGCACTCAGGTCACTCCACAACAAGTACAAATATGACTGTCATTGTCAATGTTGGTGTGAACAACCGGAGACGTACCTCCCTGGACTACATGAAAAGAGACATGGAAGCGCGCTCTGATCTTGTAGCCCAGGCAAGTATGACCCTAGCCCTGAGTAGCATTCTGCCATCACCCAGAATGATGCCACCATACAAGGACAAAATGATCGACTTCAACAATTGGCTAAGCTTTTGGTGCCATTCTAAAGGGATCCAGTATCTGTCTGCCTGGGATGACATGGGTCAACAGGCCACAATGCTTTGCCAGAGATGGCCTGCACCTGTCAACCCTGTGATTCCGCATACTGGCTAAGGTTCTTGCCGCCCCTATAGTGCCTTTTTTAGGCAAGGTTCAAATGACAAATTAACCACTAACAGGAACAGGCAAGCAAAAACTGAGGGTGATGCTACTCAATATGCTAGAAGTCTAAATCTCAAAATGCACTCACTCTAGGCACTCCTTAAAATGGAGAACATAGATATCTGTGCAGTGACGGAGACCTGGTTCAAGGCTCCAGAGAGCACCACTGCACTACCAGGGTATAACTCATACCACACTTTTCGGCCATGTAACCTGGACCGGAACACCAAAGGCGGAGGTGTGGCCATATTCATTAAGGATATCCACACCTCCAGGCTAGTTGCTAAGCATAATGCAGCCGAGGTTATCCAAGTGCAACTAACTCTGGGCAAAACTGCAATCCAAATTGTAGCTTGCTACAGATCACACACAATGACCCAGGATTCCCACTCTTTTCTTGATGTAGTGGAAAATATTAGGGTTCAACCAAACACTCTAATAATGGGTGATTTCAACTACCCCACCATTAACTGGGAAAACTACTCATGTACCAACTCCTTCGCTCAACGCTTTCTGGAATTCATAAACTCCAATGCCCTGGATCAACTTATCCACACCCCCACCAGGGGCAACAATATCCTAGATCTAGTCATTACCAAAATGAGTGACCAGGTGTTCCACACCTGAAGTCAATGCCTCATTGGTCCGATCTGACCATAAGCTAATCACCCTAGATATCCACATCCTGTCCCCACCCCCCATTAAGGAAACCATGGTAAAAAAGTTCTCCAAAGCCAACTTCATGCTTCTTAAGACAGAAGTGGTGAATTTCATGACACCCATGCAGATTGACAATAGTTACGACTTCTGAATACTACACAACTGCACTTTATAAGCACTTACATGAGTGCATGGATCGTGCTATCCCAACAGAACCAAGATGCTATCCCTCCCAAAAAAAAAAAAAAAAAAAAAAAAAGAAGACAATCTGGTGGTCCCCTGCCATAAACAAACTAACAGAAGGAAGAAACTGTTGCAAGAGAGAGTAAAATCCCATGAGATAAGAGCTCCCTGGTCAGCTTCAGTAAGAAGCTGCGATCCCTGATAAAATCCTTCAAAGCTAGTTACGAAAACAAAATCGCCACTGATTCTAAAGACAACCACAAAGCATTCTATAGCTATGTCAAGAATTTCAATGGCAACACTCAGATCTGCTCTGAGTTACAGCACAAAGGCACTAAATATACAGACCCAACTGATATTGCCAACATCCTGGCAGATAGGTTCAGTGCTAACTTTACCCCCCCTCACCCCCTAAAGAGCCGATCTCTATACCGGAAGAATGCAAAGTTCCTGTAATCACGGCTGCACAGGTTAAAAAAAACTCTCCAAATCCAAGAATACAGCATCCATGGGACCTGACAACATCTGGGCTGCGTTCTACATGAACTACAGAACGAACTGGCACTCCACCTTTCTGGTGATTCCACCATGTTCAATCATAGCCTCAACTCAGGCTTTGTGCCTGCTGAATGGTGCACAGCGACGGTTATCCCACTCCACAAGGGGGGAGCCACCACGGACCCTGGTAACTACCGCCCCATTAGCCTGACGAGCCTGGTCTGCAAGGCCATGGAACGTATCATCATGGAACTTGTAAACAAAGACATTGGTAATCTCCAAACTTTGGACCCCACCCAGTTCGGGTTTGTAAAACGCAGATCATGTCTCCTAAACCTGACAGACTTCTTTGAAGCAGTCACCAAAGCAGTTGACAAGGGTAAGGTGGTTCACAAAGTCTACCTAGAACTTTCCAAGGCTTTCGACACCATCCCCCACTCTGGAATTATAGATAAACTCACTAAACTAGGTATAAATCCCTATGACACAAGATGGGTTGCCAAATGGCTTGCTGACATAACCCACACTGTGAAAGTAGCAGACTCCAAATCCGACTTCAGACCAGTGACAAGTGGAGTACCACAGGGTTCAGTCCTGGATCCTCTCCTGTTTGGTAGCTACTTCTCTGAAGTACAGGCTAACACCAAAGGTCTTTGGCTAATGAAGTTCGCAGATGACTGCAAACTTGGAGCCATAATCGAAACTCCTAACGATGTGGACATCCTACAAAAGGGCCTCACTGAGACAGATGCCTGGTGTCAAAGTCATGGCCTCAAGCTCAATGCCAAAAAGTGCATTGTCATCCCTTTTGGTAAAAACTCTGTACCCATGAACGACAACATAGGCGGTAGTATACTTAACACCAAAAGTGTGATAAGAAAAGTACAGTTTTGTACCTACCATAAATGTAGATGTTCGAGGATTCCATTGCTGCAGTCCTGACTATTGGGTATAGTCCGCGTCCCAGTCGGCCCGAATACCAGAGTATAAGGCTGACGTCGGTCAGGGCGCATTAGACTGACGTCAGTACGTCAGGGTACTAATGCGCATGACCGACGTCATATCCTCAGTCTTTTCTTGCCCCAGATGTCAGAAGACCCAAAAGACAAGTCCCAAAACAACCTGCACCAAAACCATGTATAATATATACAACAATATATGTATATAAAAATATAAGCATGTAAACTCACCTACACAATCACCCCTAAACACAGAGGGGAAGGAGGGAGGGTAAATTGGACTGCAGCAATGGAATCCTCGAACATCTACATTTATGGTAGGTACAAAACTGTACTATGTTCTTCGTCTTCCATTGCTGCAGTCCTGACTATTGGGTAGAATCCCAAAGCAGAGGTAAGGGAGGCTGGCAAATTATAAAGTAGTAGGAGCTGACAACATGCCTTGTAAAACAGCTGTGGCAAAACCAGCCCTAGTCTTAGAGTATATAGGAAGGTGATAATGCCTAGAGAAAGTATGCACTGAACTCCAAGTAGCTGCTTCCAGAATATCCTTAGTTGCCACCCCCCTTAGAAATGCTGTTGAAGTGGCAGTAGCCCTAGTGGAATGAGGCCTAATCCCAGCTGGTATCTCCTTGCCATGATGGGAATAACAAAATGCAATGCAAAAGCCAATCCACCTAGAAATAGTTTGTTTTGACACAGGCTTGCCCTGTGAACTCAAAGCAAAAGAAACAAGTAACTGCTGAGACTGCCTAAAATCCTTAGTCCTGCTCAAATAATAACGCAATTGCCTGTGTACATCTAAAGTGTGCAAAATCTTTTCCCCTTTATTTTGAGGATCTGCAAAAACGTAGGCAAATGAATAGTTTGGTTTAAAGCCACACTAGAAACCACCTTAGGCATAAAGGAAGGATTAGTACGTAATGATACCCTGTCCTTATGGAAAATCAAAAAAGGCTCTACTGCCATAAGGGCCTGCAACTCAGACACCCTTCTTGCAGAAGTAATAGCCAACAGAAAAGCAGTCTTCCATGACAAATATTTCAAATCAGCAGTAGCTGCAGGCTCAAAAGGTTGTAGAGTAAGTTTTTCCAACACAAAATTGAGATCCCAAGCAGGAGTAGGAGCTCTCGTGGGGTCTTATATTCTTTGCCCCTCTAAGAAACTGCTTGAACAAAGGATGCGAAAACAAAGGTGGGTCACAATCATAGTGAGCTGAAATTGCTGCAGCATGAATCTTTATGGAAGAGAAGGACAATCCTTTGTCCAATAATTCAGTAAGATATTGAAGAGCCACACTCAAATTAGGCTCTGAAATCTCCAAATTCTTTGCTGTACTCCAAAATAAAAATCTCTTCCATTTTTCTGCGTACACTCTCCTTGTACTAGGCCTTCTAGCTTCCATAATCACATTTAAAACTTGTTGAGGAAGTTGAGACCTGCTGTGTTTCAACACAGAATATGCCAGGCTGTTAGATGAAGAGAGTGAAGCTTGACATTGAGCAGATGACCGTCCTTCTGAGATAACAGATGAGGAATCAGAGGTAAAGGCCATGGAGGCTTCTTTACCAGACTCCGTAGTAGTGGGTACCAGTGTTGCCGAGGCCAATCTGGAGCTATCAAAATCATCCTTGGCCTGTCTTGTCTGACCTTTAATAGTACCTTTGGAAGAAGCGGTAGAGGTGGAAAGGCATACACATGAAGGTTTTTCCAGCTGAAAGACAGAGCATCCACTTTCCAAGCTGTGTGATGAAACCCCTTTGTGCAATACTTTGGCAGCTGGTGGTTTAGTGGAGAAGCGAACAGATCTATGTCTGGAGTTCCCCATGACACTGTCAGTTTCTGAAATACATGAAGATCCAGTTTCCACTGTGGGGATCCATGATTTGTCTGCTTAACACATCTGCTAAGGAGTTCTGTGCTCCTGGCAGAAACCTTGCCTGAAGAGTTAGTTGCAAGCTTAGCGCAGTCTCCCATAAAATCATTGCTTGCCTGCATAGAGGATAAGAATGTGTTCCCCCTTGCTTGTTGATGTACCACATGACAGTTGTGTTGTCTGTTAGAATCAACACCTGCCCTGGAAGAAGTAACTCCTTGAAAGCCATTAATGCAAACTGGACTGCTAACATCTCCTTCATGTTGATATGTAGATGCTGTAGTCTGGCAGGCCACTTGTCTTGTATCCACTTTCCATTTAGATGAGCTCCCCAAGCAAAGTCCGAGGCATCTGTCGTTAGAATCTGACTTGCCTCTGGCCGGGTCACAGAGAGTCCCTTGTTTAGGTGACATTCCTGAGCCCACCACAAAAATTCCTTTTGAATGCAAGGTATTATTTGAATGACAGTGTCCAAATCCTGGCAGTGCTGTGTCCATACATTTTGAGATACCATTGTAGCTTCCTCATATGCAGTTTGGCATTGGGAAGCACCAGAATACAAGATGCCATGAACCCTAATGCTTGAAGGACTGTCCTTGCAGTCAGCACGGACTGATGAGATAGTTGATGGAAGTAAAGTGACAGACTCTTTTGTTTGTCCGGGGTTAAAAGGCCATCTGGGCTGCTGTATTCAGTCTTACACCCAGAAAGCACATGTCTTGAGAGGGTACTAGACTGGACTTTATTTCGTTCACAGAATACCCTAGGCATCTTAGCACTGCTATAACATATTCCAGATGCTGTAGAAGGTCTTCCTTTTCTTGAGCCAGAATCAGGCAGTCGTCCAAGTAAGGATAGATTTGAATTCCTTGAAGCCTGAAGTAAGCTATCACTGGAGCCAGAACCTTTGTGAATACTCTGGGCAGTAGATAAGCCAAAGGGCAATGCAGAGAACTGATAATGAGAATTTCCAGCTCGAAACCGCAGATACTTTCTGCAACTTAGCCTTATAGGCACATGAAGGTAAGCTTCCTTGAGATCTAAAGTTACCATCCAGTGATCTTTGCCCAGCAGAGGTAAAAGCTGTTGTCACGCCAACATCTTGATCTTGGGAATGTCCAAAACGTGTTGAGGAGAGATAAATCCAAAATTGGTCTCCACGTGTTCCCCTTCTTTGGTACAAGGAACAGGCGAGAATAAAATCCTAGGCCCTTCTCTGACACAGGGACTGGCTGAATGGCCCCTATGTGAAGTAACTGTAAAACTTGCTTGTGAGCCTCTTTTCTTTGTAGAGGAGGAACGTCTGGCATGCCTTTGAAAGGGGCATTGTATGGAAATAAAATCTGTAACCGTGGTGAATGATATCCAACACCCATTTGTCTTGAGTAATTAAATCCCAATTTTCTTTGAAAAGAGACAGTCTTCCCCAAAGGAGCTGCCAACGTGAATCTGCTGGCAGCTGAAAAACAGGTCATTGGGTCTGTTTACTGAAAGGACTGACCCCTGCCCTCACCAGAAGTCTGAGCAGGTGAACTCCTGTTCTAGGCCGAAAGAACTTTGAGCCCTGCCCCTACCACGCCTAGACCTACCCCTAGACTGAGAATCATAAGCAGGATATGTCCACCCCTTAGCAGGCCAATTTCTACTAAACTTGGTGGCTGCACCTGCAAAAATCTTTAACAGTTTGCATAGACTTAGCTTTGTCCTCCATTTTCTTTAAAACAGCTTCCACAGGCGAACCAAACAACACATCAGACTGTAAAGGAGCATCCAAAATCCTTGTCTTAACATGCTCAGCTAAATTCTGATCCTTCAACCAGGCATGCCTGCGAAGAACAGAGCTGGTAGCAGCCACCCTCGAGGAGGCCTGTACAGCATCAAAACCACATTGCAAAGAATGCTTACCCACTTGTTCAGACACATGAACCAAATCCAGCAACTCTTTACACTCAATACCTTCCGCCAAAGCATCTACCTTAGATTTCAATTGTGAAAGAAGGTAATTCTGATATTTTAACATGTGAAACTGACAATTCAAAGCTCTCATGGCTAAAGTGGAAGAAGTATACACTTTCTTTCCCCACCTATCCAAAGCCCTCGCCTCTATCAGTGGGGACAGGATTTTTAACCACAGAAGCTTTTACACCCTTAGGCCCCTGAGAAATAGTTTCTGGGTCCGCCCTAGGACTCTTAAACAAATATTTATGAGCTTCGGGCACCCTATAATACCTATCAGGCTTAACAGGAGCAGGAGGCAAAGAGTCAGGGTTCAGGGAAGCCTCTGCAAAAACATCTTCCACCACATTCAACACAGGAGGAATAGCTAAAGGCCTATGCTGGGGTAAAACAAGAACTCCGAAGCCTTTTCCTAGAGTCAGAGTAATCCTGGCCTTCCCATTTAAAGTGCTCCCTCATGGAATGCAAAGTCTCTGAAAATGAGAAATCCTCAGGTGGAGACGCTGTAGGAGTGGAATCATCCACATCAGAATCAGAATAAGTAGGATACTCCTGCAAATCTTCCACAGAAGATTCTGAAGCCTCAGAACACTGTTCAAAACAATCAAACTCCGGTTCCACCCTAGGCCTCTTATCAGGCGGGGCATAGAACCCCTAATCATGGTAAACAAATCTTCTGCCAACTTAAGCATATGTTTCTTCGGTACAGAACCTGAAATGGTAGGAGAAGCCCCCACTGAAGCTGAAGTAGGCCTACCTCTCATAGAAGTTTTGGCAACAGAAGGGGAGGCCCTAACTACCTTGGGAAGAGAGGGAAGAACAGTCACCTGAGAAGCCCCCTCAGCCTGGCCTACCTCCTGAGAAGGCACATCCTGTAAGAGTATAGTTTCTGCCTGGGACTCCATGGAAACTCCTGGCAAAACCTCCGGCTCCACCGAGCCTTCTAAAGAACCGACGTCCGGGACTGCCGGTTCCTCAACCCTAGGCTTCACTGTTTTATCCTTGCGCTTCTTGGAGGAAGCGGGCGTCGGAGCATCCGACGGCATTTTATAATTGCAACGCTTCCCAAACACTAACCTGGCACAGTCTAACCTCCTCTTAATAGTGCGTTTGTTAAACCTAGCACAAGAGCGGCAACCAACAACGTCGTGCTCAGGCCCTAAACAAGGTATACACAAGGTATGATAATCCCTATGAGGTATCTGTTTCCCACAAGAAATACAGTTATTCACTTTTTCTGACATCCGTAAAATACTGAGGCAAGAAAAAACCAAAATGTTCCCCAACGGGGTACTTAGCCAACTCTGTTTCGGTCTGAAACTCCGGTTTCGGAAGTATTTCAGTACGCCAACCTGCACTCGCAAAACTGCTTCTGCATCGGACCATGCGGCAAAAAAGACTGAGGATATGACGTCGGTCATGCGCATTAGTACCCTGACGTACTGACATCAGTCTAATGCGCCCTGACCGACGTCAGCCTTATACTCTGGTATTCGGGCCGACTGGGACGCGGACTATACCCAATAGTCAGGACTGCAGCAATGGAAGACGAAGAACATCCTTGGGCCACAGGTGGACAGTAGTCTCTCCTTTGATAATCACATCACCACAGTAGTCAAGAAATCCTACGTGGCACACCTCAAAACAAAAGGCTTCTCATCCAGAAAGAGAGATCAATGTTCCCCTCTACTCTTCACTCATTAGACCCATTATAGAGTACAACGCCCCTTTTGGTATGTACCTCACAAGACATCTACAACTGAAAAGGCCACAGAAATACCTCACAAAGAGGATTACTGTCCTCAGATGCCCTACGCAGACAGTCTCAAAAAACTCCAGCTTTACTCTGTTGCATATCGCCTACTCAAGAGGTGATCTCTGCCTAACATACAAAGCTATGTCAAACCCAGAGCTGTTGGACATGCTCTGCTTAAAGAAATACCAATCCCTCCGAGCTACATGCTCTAGGGACCTAAACCTTGTCACCACAATAAACAGAACATGCCGGAGAGATAGATTCCTGCCCCAGAGACTTTCCATACTCTGGAATAAACTACATATCTACATCAAACTAAGCTCCTCATTAGCACTCTTCAAGAAAAATCTTGATGATTGGATGGGAAATAGGAAACTTACCCCGGGGATCACCTCTGTGAATCTGCTCGACAGTGGCACAGGAAAATAATTTTCTTGGGTGGCAAAAGCCAGGGTACCCTTTTTGGCTGGCCTTGTATAGGCCCTAGGGCCGAAGCCTAGTACCTACCTATGAACAGTGAAACACAAAGAACATCATGAAACATTCCTCCCAATGACCCCTTCATTAGTATAGCCAGGTACACACAAGCTTTAAAATGAAACATTTGCCACGTGACCCCTTGAGTAGCATGTCCAAGCATGCACAAGAACCAAAATGAAAAACCTCTGCAGGTGTTAGCTGCTATTAACCATGCATAAACGTCCGAAAACAGCAAGACTGAATGAAGCAGGGACCACCCGAACAAGTCTGTGTTGTGGTTGTTAAACAAAAACAGGTACACGATTCCAAGGCAGTGCACAATTTGAAAGTAAGAAAAGGACTGCATATTGCATCAGCAGGATTGTAATGGTGTCAACATGTATACTGAATGAAATGTTCTATGGTATATTTATACCTAAAATCCTTATAATGATTCATCATCTGAAGTATTACATATAAATGAAATTAGTATTAATATAGGAGTTGGCCCAGTATGAAATTTTGTCAAACATTTATGTGATAATCATTAGTAATAATGAACAGTACTTAGTGATGCTAGCAAATCTACTTAGCCAGCACTTTTGATCCCTAGGGACTGTTAACACCACTGTGTTAAACAGCACAGAGCCCAACACAGAACTCTGGTGTACTCCTAAAGTAATTTCTATGTATTTGTAAATTACTGCTGAATGATGACAGACTCTTCCTAAAAAAAAGTCGTCTTATCATAACGTTCCATCAGAGTTGCTGATGATCTTCCAATCACTGATGGGTTCAGTCCCGAGCCCTTGGAACACAGTCGGCCTAATACCAAGCTCGCGTACACAAAAAACTTTTGAGCTAAACTGCTCCCCACAATGCCCTTCTCCCAGTTACCTCAGATCGAGTTTGCATGCAACATATAGAAGAAAACCAAAAAACAGAGGGCATTTCAGTGCAGAAACCCTGAAACACCACAAGGACCCAGAAGATCCACCAGGAACCTTTGGTGGGGGACGGTGGGAGGGTGTGATGACTGGAAGATCATAAACAACTCAGATGGAACGTTATGGTAAGACCTAACCTTCTTTATCTGAAGTTGTTAATCTTATTCCTATTCATCAATGATGGGACAGAATCCCAAGCTAGATGAAGAACCTGGGTGGCCCCTATGGGAGAACATTCCTGAGGCTGCTCTTCCCCTGGAGACCAAATCCAACTTGTAATGCTTGATGAAAGTATGGGGTGTAGCCCAAATGGCTGCTGCACATATGTCATCCATGGAAGCCCTGGAGTGAAAGGCAACTGAAGTTGCGATGGCCCTAGTTGAATGAGCTTTGATTTGAACAGGTTTCGATTCATTCGCTAGGGAGTATGAAAAGGTAATACAATCTCTGAGCCATTTTGATAAAGTAACTTTTGATGCAACACATCCTATTCTTGGACCCGAAAAGGAAATGAAAAGTTGGTCCAACTTGTGGAAGGAGTTAGTCCTGTCCAGACAAAAGCGTAGTTGTCGATGTACATCCAATGAATGCAGACAGTATTCTCCCTTATTGGAATAATTTGGAAAAAACACGGAGCTCAATGCACTAGTTAACAGAGAAGTCGGACACCACTTTGGGCAGAAAGGATGGGTTAGTACAAAGGGATACTCTGTCCCTATAGAAGATTATATATGAGCGCTTGATGCACAAAGCTTGTAACTCAGATATCCGTCTGGCTGATGTGACCGCTACCAAAACAATGATTTCAATGACATGAATTTAAGATCACATGTTGCAGCAGGCTCAAAGGGTGGTAGAGAGAGACTGCAGAACCAGGTAGATGCGCCATGTCTCCACAGGTTGCCTGATAGGTCATCTGCTATGGAAAGTTCCCTTGAGAAAGGCCTTGGCAAAGGTGGGTGGAGATAAGAGGAACGCCATCCGAGCAGTTATGGAAATTGGAAATAGCTGCTAAATGGACTTGAATAGTAGAAACTGATGCCCCATTGTCAAACAACTCAAAGATACTGAAGTACAGCAACTGTAGGAGTTGAAAAAGGATCTAGCATCTGATTATTAGACCAGATAGTGAATCTTTTCCATTTGTCTCTGTAAAATTTTCTGATGGATGGTTTATGGGAGGCCAGAATATCTCGGGCAAATGAGGAGAGGGGCTCCTGCCTGGCAACTAATGGAAGTGGAGAAACCAAGCTGTCAGCTTGAGAGTGGATAGATTTGGGGGTTAGTCAGCCCTTGTGGGTGAGATATTAGGTCCTGACGAGTGTCCAGGATCCAAGGAGGTTGTAACATAAGAGGCCGGAGGAATGGAATCCACACTCGCCTAGGCCAGAAGGGGGCAATTAGGATTACTTTGCATCTCAACCGGACAGCTTTCCTTAGAAATAGGGGTATCAGTAGTATCGGAGGTAAGCATAGAAGAGACCTGCGGGCCAATCGTGAGTCAAAACATCTCTCGGTGACTCCCCATCTGGGGGAAAGAGGGCAAAGCAGCTGCTGCATTTTTTTGTTTGAAGGGGAAGTGAAAGATCGCAGCAAGGCTGGCCCCAACAGCTGAAGATTTCTGTCATCACGTTCGGGTTAAGAGACCACTCGTGTGGACGGAGGATGCATCTGCTCAGCCTGTTTGCAATCACATTGGAGCTCCCCGGGATATGTGTTGCAATTAAAAAGCGGTTGGAAGCTATCGCCCAATGCCACATTCTTATGGCCTCGCGACACAGGGGGTAGGATTTGGTCCCTTGCGGTTTATGTACCAGACGACGGACATATTGTCTGACTGGATTGCAATCATTCCTGATGGAAGGAGCGGATGAAGTGCTTGCAACGCCAACAGCACCGCTCAACTCCAGGATATTGATATGCAAGTTGACCTCTAAGCTGGACAACGCACTTTTCCCTGGAAGTGGCCCCACCACGCCATCAGGGAAGTATCCGTGGTCACCGTGGCGTTGGGGAGTCTGGAGGGGCGGCACCAAAGATTTTAGTTTGTTCTCATCCACCAGAGGAGATCTTGTTTGCAGGAATAATTGGTGATGAGGATCTTTGAGTTCAGAGGATGGAGATTGGATACCCACTGGGACAAAAGGAGCCCCCTGTAGTAGTCTCATATGCAATCTTGCTAGGGGGACCATTGGGATGGCTGCCGCTATAGACCCCAGAGCCTGTAGAACTTCCCTTGGAGACACCGTCCTTCGGCAGAGTATCACTTGTACTTGCAACCTTAATCTCTGAAGTCTGAGAGGATGAAGAGAGACTTGGCTTGAGTATTGAATACTGCTCCTATAAATTCCAACTGTTGGGTGGGATGAAGGTTGGATTTTTCCCAGTGTATTGTGATGCCTAGGAACTCCGCCAGTGCTAGAGTGTAGTGGAGGGCCCTGACCAGTAGGCGCTTGGTGAGGGCGGAGAGGAGCCAATCATCTAGATAAACACCTGGAATCCCTGAAGTCTCAGATGAGCTGTCTCCACTGCTAGGCATTTCGTGAACACTTTGGGGGCCGTTGAGAGACCGAATGGCAGGGCTCCAAATTGGTAATGACTGGCTTCCAGCCAGAAGCGAAGGAGACTCCTGGAGCTCTTGTTTATTTGATGTGGTAATACACATTCCCGGAGGTCTATCGAGCACATCCACACACCCTCCCGAAGAAATGGGAGAACGGATTGTATCGTGACCATGCGGAATTTGGCTGTTAAGATACGTAGGTATAGAAGAGATTTTGAGAGAAAAAAACTTATACAATATTGAAATTATTGAAAAATACAACACTTAGATGGAGAGCTCGGTGAAACGCTGCTATATGGCTGTGCGGCAAACAAGATCGGAGATAACTGGGAGAAGGGCATTGTGGGTAGCAGCTTAGCTCGAGAGTTTTTGGTGTACATGGGCTTGGTATTAGACAGACTCTGTTCAGAGGACTCGGAACCGAACCCATCAGTGATGAATAGGAAGATTAACAACTTCAGATTTATTCTTTAGTAGATAGATAGCTAGATAGACACAGACAAGCAGGTACTTATTATATACAGCTGTTCTGAATTTTCTTTGGCACAATGAGATTTCAGAAAACCCAAAAGTGAATACTGATGCATCTAAATAAATGTGTAACTAAATAAAACGGTGAGTTAACCAGAAATATTCAACTGTCTGTAAATCCAAAATAAAACAACACAGAGAAATGATGCAACACTTGGGGTAATTTAGCTCTCTAGGTAATTTATCCGAATATTTTTGATAAGTATTCTATGCAAATCTAACAGATGGTCTCACAACAGTACTTGTGTTAAAGATGAGAATGACATCTGGATTAAGTCACAATATATGCTTGATAAATTACATGGTAAGAAGACCCACACTGATGCTTACATATTTTGTCGTAGTTACTCTCATAACATATACTACATGACAAATGCTTACTGTTTCTTTATTATTTTAATGCATTAAAACCCCAGTTACTTCTTTTCTTAGCTGGTTTGCTCCACTTTGCTCTTGAACATACATACCTTTTTGTTACCAAATATCTTGTGTCTGTAGAGTGTGGCACTAGCTCTACTGGAATTATCCTTTGTAAAGGGATGTAGGAAAATAGGAACGTTGCCATTTTGAACACCACCACAGCCACTTACAATGACAATACAAATCAAAGGAGGATCTCCGTGGTCATTAGCTTTGATGTGCACATCAAAAGCTTTGAGTTTTTCATAGTCAAAACGGTCTGTGCATATCGAATCCCATTTTCCGAACTTATTGCTAAATAATTTTTGACTGGTACACCGTTGATTTTAATCTTCAAAATAGAATATACAATCTTCCCATTATCCTGTAAATCTGGGTCTTGCAGTAACCCTCAGTCGGCCTGACTAACAAAATCTTGGGTCCTACATCGGTTGCTGTCCCTACTTCCATCATATCAGGTCATCAGGGGTATAAAACATGTAGCTGACACCATTACATCAGTTCATCTTGCCCCATATGTCAGGTGCCCCCCTAATGGGAAGCAATTAAATCTATAATACAAAGATATACCTCCAACAAAAAAGCAAATACACCAAAAAGCTTTTTGAGCATAGTGAGAGTAGAGGAATAGCCAAAAGAAGAAAGGGGGCTGGAGGAAGGGTAACCAGGACTGCAACAGTGAATATACTCGAACATCTACATTTATGGTAAGTGTACACAACTGTACTGGGTTCTTTGTGTTTCACTGTTGCAGTCCTTACATTTGGGTAGATTCCCAAAGCTAAGGTTGGGAGGAGGAATTTAAATAGAATTAGGACCAGCTATAAGACCCTGCAAGACTGCAGTGGCAAAGCCAGCTCTGGATTTAGAGAAAATTGGCAAATGATAATGCTTGGTGAAAGTATGTACAGAACTCCAGGTAGCAGCTTCTAGGATGTCCCTAGCAGGGACGCCCCTGAGAAAAGCTGTAGCAGTAGATGCAGCCCTGATTGAATGGGGTCTGATGCCCTTGTGGGATAGGTTTTCCATTGTGCTTATAGCAGAAATGAATGCAGTGGCCTAGCCATTTTGAAATGGTTTGCTTTGAAATAGCTTTCCACTCTGTTCCTGCAGCAAATGCCACCAGCAGTTGTTCAGATTTCCTTTGAGGTTTAGTCCTGTCCAAGTAGAATCTAAGTTGTCTGTGCACATCTAAGGAGTGCAGTAACCGTTCCCCCCTTTGTTCGGTGGGTTAGGAAAGAAGGTAGGCAAATAAATGGACTGATTAAAAGCCACACTGGATACCACCTTGGGCATGAAGGCAGGATTGGTTCTGATGGAGACACTGTCCGCATGAAAAATGATGAAAACTCAGATACCCTCCTTGCAGACGTGACTGCTAAAAGGAAAGCTGTTTTCCAGGAAAGGAATTTTAAATCTGCAGTAGCAGCTGGCTCGAAAGGAGGAAGAATGAGTTTCTCCAAGACAAAGTTAAGGTCCCAGGCTGGAGTTGGAGCTCTCCTCGGTGGCCTTAAATTTTTGGCCTCTCTGAGGAACTGCTTGAGCAGTGGGTGAGAAGAGGGGAGGCTCTGTGCTATAAATGGGCTGAAATGGCTGAGGCATGAATTTTGGAGGAGGAAAAGGACAAGAAATGAAGAAATCTCAGTCAAATATTGTAGAATGTGCGCTCATTCCTTGTGATTGGTTCCAGGTACAAAATATTTTCCATTTTGCAGCAGAAGATTTTCTAGTACTAGGCCTCCTAGACTCTAAAATGATATCCATCACTGATTTACTGAAGGGTGGTAAAGGAGAGATTAGGTAATTAAGCCAGGCTGCTAGGTTCAGGTTATGCAGCAGAGGGTGCAGAATCTGGTTCTCCTGCTCAGACAATAGGGAAGGAGTCTAAGGCAGGAGCCATGGGGCCAAGCATGACACTGCGCAGGAGGGGGTACCAGTGTTGGCGTGGCCAGTCTGGTGCAATTAAAATTGTCCTTGGCTTGTCTTGTTTGATCTTTAGTAGTACCTTGGAGAGCAGAGGCAGAGAAGGAAAGGCATAAACTGATAACTTTTTCAGGCTACAGCATCCACTTTCCAATCTAGTTTGTGGGGAATCCTTGTGCAAAATTTGTCCAATTGATGGTTCTGGGGGGAGGCAAACAGGTCTATATCTGGGCTCCCCCATTTGCTTGTCAACATGTTGAAAATCCTTGGTTCCAGTTTCCACTTGTGTGGGTCCATGAGGTTTCTGCTTAGTCCATCTGCCAGTGTATTTAGATTTCCTGGCAGGAACTGAGCTTGTAGATTCATTTGGTAACTCAAGGCTGTGTTCCACAATGCCATGGCTAGTCTGCAGAGGGGGTAAGAGCGTGTACCCCCCCTGCTTATGTACCACATGACCGTGGTGTTGTCCGTTTTTACCATTAGTTGACATGGAAGAATGTGGTCCTTGAAGGCTGTCAGAGTATTCTGTACAGCTAACATTTCCTTTTGATTTATGTGTAGGTGCATTAGAGTTTGGTTCCTTTTGCCCTGAATGCACTTCCCTGCCAGGTGAGCCCCCCATGCATAGTCTGCTGCGTCTGTTAATGTTTGGGCGGCAGGGGGTAGTGTGAATGGTAGTCCCTTGCTTTGGTGGTAGGCCTCTGCACACCAAAGGAACTCTAGGCGTAGGCAAGGTATAATAGGAATCATAGCTTCTAGATCCTGTGAATGTTGACACCATAGGCTTTTGAGATACCATTGCAGTTTCCTCATATGCAGCCTTGCATATGGAATTAGAAGAATGCAGAGGCCATGAACCCCAAGGCTTGCAGTATTTGCCTCGCAGATAACTGGGTTTTTGTGACCACTTGTTTGAAGTAGGTTGCCAAATGAGTCCGCTTCTCTGGCGTGAGGAAAACCATATAGGAAGTTGTATTCAAGCTTGCTTCCAGGAATATAATTTGATGACAGGGTACCAGGTGTGATTTCCTTTCATTTATGGTGTACCCCAGACAAGTCAGTACCCTTTGAACAAAGGCCAGATGATTCAAAATATGTCCTGGGCTTTCTGCCTGAATTAGACAATCATCCAGTTATGGAAATATTTGAATATTTCTTTGCCTGCAGAATGTAATGACTGGAGCTAGGCACTTTGGCTTCTCTACTGCGCCCAGGGTATTCACAAACGGCAGTGCAGAGAACTGATAGTGCATGTAGCCTGCTTTGAAGTGTAGGTATCTTCTGCAAGACTCCCTGATAGGAATGTGCAGGCATGCTTCTTTTAAGTCTAGTGTTGCCAACCATGCATCTTTGCCTAGCACAGGAAGCAGCTGGTGAAGAGTCAGCATCTTGAATTTTGGAATCACCAGGAAGGTATTTAGAGTAAAAAGGTCCAGGATAGGACAGCATGTATTGCCTTTCCTGGGTACCAGAAAAAGTCTCAAATATAAACCTTGTCCCTTTTCCTCTTCTGGTACCAACTGAATAGTCCCCATGCTTGAAAGAGTACTTGATTTTGGGCCTCTGCCCACTGATTTGGGGGTAGATCTGGCCACCTGCTTGGTGTTGGTAATGTGTGGAAGTGAAATCTGTATCCTTGGGACACTATTTAAAACCCATTTGCCCTGGGTAATGAGTTCACAGTTTTTGGCCTGCAGACAAATCTTTCCACCTAAAGGAGCATTCAATTGGGAAGTGCTTGGAAGTTTTAAAAGCAAGTCATTGAGACAGTCTTCTATAGGGGGGGGGAAATCTTACTACTCCCTGATTTGGGTGCGGAAACCATCCCATTGCTTGGTTGTGTGTCCCCTGGGACTGAAACTTGGGGTTTCTGCTGTGTCTGGGTTTGGCTTGAGAAGACCTGGAAATAGGGTTGCCACCTTTTCAAATGGTCAAAGTGGGACATTTTTGGTACAAACATCTGATTTTACAGGCCGACACATACCCACGATCAGTACAAAGGTTAGAACTTAATTTTTTTGCCTAAATAAAAGCTTTTTCTTGTTGCATTTTAGTTGCTTATTCTGTTTCTTATAACATTTAGGTATTTTAGATACAGAATAACTGTTTTATGCAACTATTACATAAAATATAGGAAATAATTTTGTCCTAAAATCTCAGGACATTTGCCATTTTTACAATTTTTTGTCAGGACACAACTGCCCAAAGCGGGACTGCCCCTCGCAAAGTGGGACAGGTGGTAACCCTACCTGGAAAGGGCTGGGAAGGACCAATTCTTAGACAGCCAGTGCCTACCAAATCTAGGAGGCTGAACTTGTCAGAAATCTTTAACAGTTTGCATAGATTTAGCTTTATCTTCCATCTTAAGAAATTCCTCAGCCTTGTTGCAAAACAGGCAGTCCTGATTTAAGGGAGCATCCAACAATTTAGCTTTAACATGATCAGACAATGACTGCTCCTTAAGCCAAGCATGCCTTCTGAGCACAGACCCAGTAACAGCAGCCCTGCAAGAGGCCTCTAATGAATCAAATCCACATTACAAAGTAAGTTTTCCAACCTGTTCAGGAGAATGCATTAAATCCTGTAATTCTTTATTTTCAGCACAGTCAGGAATCAACATCATTTTCTGTTTAAGCAATCCAATAATATGTTGCTGATACTTCCACATATGAAACTGGCAGTTTAAAGCCCTAATGGCTAAGGCTGCAGAAGTGTAAACCTTCTTACCCCATCTATCCAGCGCCCTGGAGTCTATCAGAAGGGGTAAAAATTTTTAGCAGTAGAATCCTTAATGCCCTTGGGTCCCCGTGAAATAGTCTCTGGATCCGCAATAGGATTTTTGAAAAGGAACTTGTGTGAATCAGGAACCCTGCAATATTGGTCAGGTTTTCTGGGAGCAGGAGGCAAAGAATCATGGGACAAACTAGATTCCGAAAAAGCATCAACAATGTCTAGTACAGGAAGAATAGCTAAAGGCCTATGCTGAGGCGAGAGTAAGAAATCCCTAAGCCTCTTTTTTGAATCAGAAAAATCCTGGCTTTCCCAGTGGAAATGTTCCCTTAGAGTATGTAAGGTTTCACCAAAAGAAAAATCCTCTGGAGGAGAAGCAGAGGGAATACAGTCCTCTGCATCAGAATCCTCATAAGTAGATAAGGGCAAATCCAGATCATCAGAAGAATCAGAAAAATCAGAATCCTGGTCAGAAGATTCAAACAACTTCAGTCCTAGGTCTCTTAGAAGGGGGATGTTGGCTTCCCCTGATTAGAGTTGTAAGATCTTCAACCATTCTTGTTTTTTAGGCATAGAGGCCTGGGCGTCTGTTTCTTTAGGCATGGTTCGAGATTTAGGCCTAAATGAAGGAGGCATCTGTTTAATATGCAGTAGGCCTGAATACACCCACAGAAGCAGGTGCCTGCACAGCAGCTCTGGACTCATCCAAGGTAGAGACATCCGCGGGTTCCATAGTTGAAGCATCTCGCGGCATACCGGACTTCGAATGGGTCTCAGCAGAGTCCTGTGAATCAGAAGTAGCGGGCATCAGGGGCTGCAAAAGCACCTCACTGAGTACCAGTGAACTGGTGAGTGGCTTAGAAGCATCGTCAGCAGTTTTGGACCTTGGTGGCCTGTCTCTATCTTTGCGTTTTTTCGAAATCCCGGTAGTCGGATGGCAAACCGACTTTTCTGGATAATTAATCCGAGAACCGAAATATTTAGAGGCAAAAATATACAGACGATGGTAGTGCACTGATTAAATAAAGCACAAAACCGACAGCAAGGTACATCGTGGTCAGGGCCTAGGTAAGGAATACAGTACGAATGAAAATCTTTATGAGGTATTTGCTTTCCACAAGTAACACAATTATTAACGTTTACTGACATCAGTAAGGAGCAAGAAAAAGTTTCCCCAACGGGGTACTTAACTTTAGTTGAAGACTTTGGTTCTGAAACTCGAAACCCGAAAACGAAAATTTCAGGAGTCTGCCAACCGGCACTTCCGAACTGCTTCTGCTTCGGGTACCACACAGCAAGAAAGACTGATGTAATGGCGTTGATTCCCAAAGCTGAGCAGTCCAGAAGAGTTGGGGCTGCCTAGTATGCCCAGCAGGACAGCAATTGCAAAGCCTGCCCTGGATTTTGGAAGGACAGGCAGGTGGCAATGCTTGGTGAAGGTATGAACAGAACTCCATGTTGCCGCTTCCAGGATATTCCTGGTGGGGAACCCTCTGAAAAAGGTTGTAGAGGTTGAAGATGCCCAAGTAGAATGTGTTCTGAGCCCCTGTGGGGGTGGTTTCCCATGGCGTTTGCTGCATGTTTTATACCCCTGATGACCTGCCGTCATGGAAGAAGGGACAGCAACTGACAGGACCCGAGACTTTGTTAATCAGGCCAACTGAGGGCTACTGCAAGCCGACAACCCAAATGTAATGACTACTCCATTTACACTTACTTTATAAACTGATTTGTCATTATTATTCATGACTTTTACATGCTTTTAAGTGATTAGCAGGATAAACAGAGGGATCCAGCAGTAATTTCTGCAAAAGCAAGAGAAAAAAAAATGGAACTTTTACTGCTGGAAGCCCTATTTATTAGCACAGAACAAAGGATTTTAGGTCAGGGGTGCAGGAATTAAGTGGACTGTGATTGGACATAAACAGCTTGCTTGTATGGAAAATCGGCTTGCTATGAGAAGTACAGTGTAACTTGCAAGCTGATTTTCTCCGAAAACTCAAATATAACCACCACGTACCTCTATGCTGAAAATTAAGCTGACAGGGTAACTGACAGAGTTCAGTTACTTTTTCAACTTAACTTTCAACAGTGGAGTTACTATCTTGACTGCAAAGTTAACTGCGCTGAAGACAGCACTCTGGGTTAACAAAGGAATTCCTATCTTCTCATGGTGCCCGGTGTTCAGCACAGAGGCGCCATGAGAAGGTACTCGGGTTAATGAGCCTGCCTATAAACAATGGCATACTCAGAGGAATAATTCCTCTGAAATTTGGGAATAGGGGAAACAAAAATGTTTCGACTCCTGCAAGGCTTTGACCTTGTCCTGTAGAGATTTGAAAAGCTCAGCAGCAGCAGATCCAATACATTTTTATTATCCAAAGGAGCATCCAAAAGTTTGGCCTTAATGTCATCAGGTAACGCCTGAAGACTAAGCAAAGAATAAATCCGCTGCATCATAGCTGCATTTGAGTAGCAGGCAGCTTGGAAGTACAACCCAGCAGGGAAAAAGCCAAAGCCTTCCCCTCAGAGTCAAGGTGGTGAGAAACAACCTTAGAAACTTGAGAAAGGACGGCAAAACATACCTAACCGTATGATTCTTGTAGTCGATGTCCCTGAAGGATAAAGTGGCAGCAGTGTAAACCTTGTCCAGCCTTTCCAGAGTCCTACTATCCTTATCAGAAGACAACCACTTGGATGGCTCGTCAGAGGAGACACTACAAAGGGGTCAGCAGAAAGTTATTTTATAAAGAAATTTGAACTACTCCGGTACTTTATGGAATTTATCTTGCTTCTTAGGTGCAGGAAGCTGAGACAGTGGGGCTACACGCTGCCAAAAAGGTATTCAGGAGGACACCCAGAAAGTACAGTTGTGTATAATTACCATAAATGTAGATGCTAGAGTGTATATTCACTGTTGCAGTCATCACACTTGGGTTATCCTGCCAGGGGTAGCCCTCAGTCGGCCCGAATACCAGAGGCTTAGTATTTTTGTGTCGGTTGCTGTCGCTCTAGAACTGACGTCAGGTCATCAGTGGTATAAAAACAGGCAGCAGACGCCATTACATCAGTTTTTCTTGCCCCAAATGTCAGGAGCCCCCAATAGGGAGCTAAGTTATAGTGGAGAAACACTCCCAGTAAAAAGTAAACACCAACAGCCCTGTAAGGGCGAGGAAGAGAGAGAGAGACAAGGGGGCTGGAGGGTGGGAAACCAGGACTGCAACAGTGAATACACTAACATCTACATTTATGGCAAGTGTACACAACTGTACTATGTTCTTCGTGTTTCACTGTTGCAGTCATCAAACTTGGGTTGATTCCCAAAGCTAAGCAGTCCAGAAGAGTTGGGGCGGCCTAGTATGCCCAGCAGGACAGCAGTTGCAAAGCCTGCCCTGGATTTTGGAAGGACAGGCAGGTGGCAATGCTTGGTGAAGGTATGAACAGAACTCCATGTTGCTGCTTCCAGGATATTCCTGGTGGGGAACCCTCTGAAAAAGGTTGTAGAGGTTGAAGTTGCCCAAGTAGAATGTGTTCTGAGCCCCTGTGGGGGGTGGTTTCCCATGGTGTTTGTAAAAGAAATGGGTGCAGTGTGCTATTCATTTGGAGATGGTCTGTTTTGCTATGGCTTTGCCCTCTGCCCCTGGTGCAAAGCTGACTAGTAACCGGTCAGATTTCCTAAAGGGCTTAGTCCTATCCAGGTATAATCTGAGCTGTCTGAGCACATCTAAAGAGTGCAGGATCCTTTCCCCCTTACTTTGAGATTTAGGGAAAAAGGTGGGCAAATTAACAGACTGGTTCAGAGCCACACTGGACACCACTTTAGGCATGAAAGTAGGGTTAGTCCTGAGGAAGACTCTGTCAGCATGAAAAATGATGAAAAGTTCCACAGCCATAATTGCTTGTAGCTCACTCTTCTAAGCTGACGTGATGGCCAGAGGCAAGGTTGTTTTCCAACAGAGGAACTTTAACTCTGCTGAAGCTGCAGACTCAAAGGGGGGGGGGGGGTGAGCTTTTCCAACACAAAGTTAAGGTCCCAAACAGGGGTAGGGGCTTTTCTTGGTGGCCTTGTTGTTGGCCCCTCTCAGGAACTATTTGATGAGAGGGTGTGAGAAGAGAGGTGACTCAGTGCTGTAATGTGCAGAGATGGCAGAGGCATGGATTTTAATAGAAGCAAAAGATACGCCCCTGTGGAGCAGTTCTGCTAGGTAATCCAGGATGAGAGGTAAGGAGGGCTTTTGCTGGGTCAGCTTCCTTTAGTCTGGATCCAGGAAAAATAACTTTTCCACTTGTCAGCATAGGATTTTCTAGTACTGGGTCGTCTGGCTTCACGTATGACATCCAGGACCTGTCTGCTTAGGCTGGCCACTGCAGAAGTCTAGGAATAAGCCAGGCTGCTAAGTTTAGGGTCTGCAACTGTGGATGCAAGAACTCTCCCTCCTGCTGAGTCAGGAGAGTTGGAATCTGGGGGAGGTGCCAAGGAGGACACAGGGACAGACTACGCAGTAGTGGGTACCAGTGTTGGCGTGGCCAGACTGGGGCAATCAGGATTGCCATTGATCTTTCCTCCCTTATTTTGAGTAATACTCTGGTAAGAAGAGGTAGAGGGGAAAATGCATACGTTGAGAGGTTTGCCCATTGGAAGAATAGGGCATCCAACTTTCCAGGCCTTGCTGTGAGGTTCCCTGGTGCAGAACTTGCTGAGCTGGTGGATATAGGAGAGGCAAATGGGTCCACCTTCGGGGTACCCGATTTTTGGGTCACAAGGTTGAAGGTGTTGTGGTTTAATTGCCACTCGTGTGGGTCTAGGAGATTTCTGCTTAAGTTGTTTGCCAGAGAGTTTTGGTTGCCTGGCAGGAATTGAGCTTGCAGATGAAAATGCATGGCTGAAGCAGTGTTCCAAAGGGTCATGGCTAGCCTGCAGAGTGGGTAAGAGTGGGTTCCCCCCTGCTTGTACCACATTACTGTGGTGGTGTCAGGTTTGATTAGTAGAGGCCCCAGATTGAGCAGGGTTCTGAAAGCTGTAAAGCTGTCAGTGTGCTGAACAGCTAGCATCTCTTTTTGGTTGATTTGCAGATGAATTTGGTTTTGTACCTCTGCCCACTGGTTTGGAGGAAGATCTGGAAATCCCTTTGGGGTTGGCATCATCTGGAAATAAAATTTGTACCCCTGGGACACCGTGTTGAGGACCCGTTGATCATTGGTGATGGAGGCCCTGTTTTCTGCATGGGAGGCATGTTTTCCTCCTAGGGGCACGAGCAGATGGGCAGTGGTGAGAGAAGCAGTTAAGGAGTCATTGGGAATTCTTTCGATGAGGGGGTGGGGCTTAGCACTACCTGGTTTAGATGTGGAGGTACTCCATTGCTTAGATCTCTGCATACCCTGAGACTGCTGTCTGGGAGGTCTGTTACCCCTAGGTCTGGTCTGAGATGGCTGGAAAGGACCAATGTTTTGAGGGGCAATGCCTACTGAATCTTGGACGCTGAACTTGCAAAAAGTTTTTAACTGTCTGCATAGACTTGGCTTTCTTCCATCTTTTATAAAACCTCTTCTGCTTTGGTGCCAAACAGATTGTCTTTGTTCAGTGGCGCGTCCAATAATTTTGATTGGGCAAGGTCTGCTCCTTAAGCTAAGCATGCCTTCTAAGTACAGAACCTGCGACTGCTGTCCTGCAGGATGCTTCTAGGGCATCAAACCCACACTGCAGGGTATGCTTACTGATTTGGCTTGCAGAATGCATAAATTCCTGTAAATCTTTATTTTCTGCACAGTCAGGGAAGGTAGATAATTTTTGTTTAATGAGTTTCATGGTATGCTGCTGGTATTCCAGCATGTGGAACTGACAATTTAATGCTCTAATGTCAAGAGTTACAGAGGTATATACTTTTTACCTCTGGGTTAGCAGTAGGATTCTTGAAAATAAATTTGAGAGAGTCAGGGACTCTACCTGTCAGGGCTCCTGGAAGCAGGAAGTAAAGTATCAGGAGTTGGACAGGATTCCATAAAGACATCATCCACAACATTCAGAACAGGAGGTATTAGCTTATGGTCTGTGCTGTGGTAAATCTAAAAATTCCCAGAGTCTTTTTGGACTAAGGATAATCGTGGCATTCCCAATGGAAGTGCTCTCTCAAAGTACATAGGGTTTCACCAAAAGAAAAATCCTCTGGAGGAGAGGCAGAAGGAACGGATTCCTCTGCATCTGAATTCTCATAAGCAGCTAAGGACGTGTCTTCATAATCAGAAACCTCAGCTTCGGACTCTTGGTCAGATAAAGGTGCTGGTGACCAGCCTCTTTCTTTTAGCATGAGAAGGCTGGCTTCCCCTAATCAGCATAAGGAGGTCTTCCTTCATTTTAAGCATCTGTGATTGTGGCAAGGAAGCAGGTGCGCGAGTTTGGGTTGGTCTTTTAGGCGTAGCTCGTACTCTGGGCCTTAGAAACTAGGTAATTTAAGTGCAGTTGTGTACAGTTACCATAAATGTAGATGTTTGAATGTATTCACTGTTGCAGTCATTACACTTAGGTAATCTGCTGGCAGCTTGCCCTTAGTCATCCTGATTAAGTCTTGGGTCCTGTGTCGGTTGCTGTCCCTTCAATGATGTCAGGTCATTGGGGTCAAAAACATGCAGCAGACGCCATTACATCAGTTTTTCTTGCCCCAAATGTCAGGTGCCCCCCAAATGGGGAGCAAAATATTTGTGTGTGTGTATAGATATATATATATATATATATATATATATAAATAAATAAATTAAAACAAAAAATATACCTCCAAACAAAAGCAAATACACCAAAAAGGCTTTTAAGCATAGTAAAAGGAAGAAGGAAATCCCAAAGTCTCTCTCTAGATTCTGAGAAATCCTGACTCTCCCAGTGAAAGTGTTCCCTTAAGTTATGCAAAGTTTCTCCAAAAGAAAAATCCTCAGGAGTAGCAGAAGGGATGTAATCTTCTGCATCAGAGTCCTCCTAAGTGGGAATACATAATTCCTGATCAGAAGAGGAATCAGAAGAAATAGAAACCTGATCTGAAGATTCAGTCAGTGCCTTGCCTAAGCCTCTTAGGAGGGGGATGGGTACCCCTGATCAAGGTAATTAAATCCTCAGCCATTTTGATCATTTGTTTTTTAGGCATTGGGGCCTGTACACGTGGCCTAAGCGTAGTTTTTATAGACACAGAAGTAGATTTTGGCCTTAGTTTGGAAGATGGTGTTGGTTTAATATAAAAATCTTTAGGCCTGAAAACACCCTCAGAAGCCAGTGCCTGCTCAGCGGCTCCTGACCCATCTAAGGTAGAGGCATCCACGGGTTCAATACTTAAAAGTATCTCGCGGCATACTGGACTCCGAATGGGTCTCAGTAGAGGCCTGTGAATCAAAAGTAGCGGGTATCAGGGGCTGCGAAAGCACCTCACTGAGTACCGGCGACTGGCTTAGGAGAAGCTTCTTCATCGGTTTTGGACCTCAACGGTCTGTCTCTGTCTTTTTCTTTGTTTTTTTTTTTTTTTTTTTTTTTTTAGGTATTCCGGTAGTCGGATTGCTAACAGACAACATTTCTGGACAGTTAAATCTGGAGCCAAAATATTTATAAGCAAAAATATTCTGACGTTTAATAGTGCGTTGATTAAATTTAGCACAAAACTGACAGCAAGGCACGCTGTGGTCAGGGCCTACGTAAGGAATTCAGTAAAAATGAAAATCCTTGAGGTATTTGCTTCCCACAAGTAATACAATTAACTTTTACTGACATCGGTAAGGAGCAAGAAAAAGTTTCCCCAACGTGGTACTTAGCTTTTAGAAGAATTTGGTTCTGAAACTCGAAAACAAAAATTTCAGGAGTCGGCCGACCAGCACTTGCGAACTGCTACTGCTTCGGGCACCGCACGACAAGAAAGACTGTTGTAATGGCATCTGCTGCATGTTTTATACCCCTGACTACCTGTCGTCATGGAAGAAGGGACAGCAACTGATGCAGGACCCAAGACTTTGTTAATCAGGCCGACTGAGGGCAACCTGCCAGCAAATTACCCAAATGCAATGATGGCAACAGTGAAACACGAACATCTGAAGACGCGAAATAAGTCGTGAGAATATCGCTAGTGCGTTGAACTACCTCAGAAGCCGGTGCCTGCACAGGGGATCTGGACGCATCCAAGGTAGAGGCATCCGCAGTTTCCATAGTCAAAAGTCTCACGGCATACCGGACTCCAAACGGGTCTTGGTAGCAGCCTGCGAATCCACTGATGAGGGCATCAGGGGCTGCGGAAGCACCTCAGAGTACCGGCGGACTGGCGACAAGCTTAACGGAAGCGTTGTCAACAGTTTTGGATCTGTGCCGTCTGTCTCTGTCTTTATCCTTACTTTTTTTGGAAGATCGGTAGTCGGATGGCTTACCACAGCCATTTTGGTATACGGAGATAGAGAGCTAAAGTATTTAGCTACAATAAGGGCCCGATGACTAATAGTTTGGGCATTGAACAAAGCACAAAACCGGTAGCAAGGGACATCGTGGTCTGGGCCTAAACAGGTGACGCAGTAAAAATGGAAATCTCAGTGTGGTATTTGCTTTCCACAGGCGAGACAATTGTTAACTTTGTCTGACACTGGTTGTACTTTGCTTTAGAAGACTAACTTCAATTTCAGAAACGAAAAACTCAGGTAGCGGCCGACCGGCACTCACGCGAACTGTTTCTGCTTCGGGCTCCTCTGCAAGAAAGACTGATGTAATGGCGTTGGCTGCCTGTTTTTATACCACTGACGACCTGACGTCAGTTCTAGAGCAACAGAAACTGATGCAGAAATACTAAGCCTCTGGTATTTGGGCCGACTGAGGGCTATCCCTGGCAGGATAACCCAAGTGTGATGACTGCAACGGTGAAACAAGAACATCATCAAGACGAACAGCAGATGGTTTGGAAGACTCCATCTCTAGGAGTTCATATCCTTTCTGAATCTCAGAAATTTGAAAACAATCTCACTTAAAATAATCATACAGGCAATGGTACCCCCAAATGAAAGCTCCTCCAAAGGGAGATGTGGACTTACGGAGCCTTCCTCCTCCTCTGAACAGTAGCCCAAGGGGGAAGGGATTTGGGAAGAATAAGGCAAGGATCAAACCTCCCCCAACCCGTGTCCAGATCCTCATCTGAGGTATCCAATTCCCTAGACCTCTACAATGGAGTAGAAGACCAAGGAGGAGCAAGCAAAGAGACCCTTGCTGTAAAATAAACCCTGTATGAAATCCTGCCATTCACATTTATGATCCTCAACAGGAGAACCCCCCCCCCCCCTTTCTGCAGGATGTCCACATGAAACTCCTCAAAGGGTCAGAACCCCTGACGTGACTCTAATAGTAGTAGGAATCTCCTCTCTCACTTAGCTCTGAGGGAACACCCTCGGTTCTTCAGACAATCAGCCAAGGTCACCCCTCAGTGCCAGGTACAGATATTCCAAAGGAGTTGCGGCTCAAAAATCTGAAGCCACAACCAGATGGTCCTCCAGGCTTTCAACACCCACAAGAGAGACAGGGGGGGGGGGTATTAGACTGGACAGAAGCCAGATCAAACCCAAGTTTTTTTTCCTTTGCCACCTTCTTGGCAGGCAGCTGGCCCTCAGGGCAGGAGGATTCCACCATAGCACCCTGAGCCAACAACTTAAATACACTGGTTCTTCAGGTAAATGGACAAGGAAGAGAAACAACAATGTACGGTCTTTGGCACAAATGCCTTGGGGATAGAGCACTGTGTATGATTGTGGGAAGCACCCAAACAAAAAACACACTAGTCATGACGGTCTTTATGGTGAATCTGCCTCTGGACACAAACTTTCCCTTTCTTGATAAGAACACTAACTACAAGAAATAGAAGAAACCTCAAGCAGGGCACTTATCAAAAAACACAGCTTGGTAACCAGCACAGCAAAAGGATATTCAGACCAATGTACAACAATGGCCATTTGGACTGACAGCAAATTTCTGAGTATCTGCATCCGTTCATTACCTTTATGCCCTATATGGCTATTGTTGGCAGAACATCCCTTAGGTGAAGGATACTACAACAGTGATATGGATTGACATGTACTGATAGTAAGCTTTTGGTAGAAAAAAAAAAAAAACTAAAGAATGGTATGGGTCATGGTCTACTTTTGGAGATATGTCACACTAATACCTTGGGCTAGGGAAGGAGTCCAGCTCTAATGTGAGGATGTCTGTAAAGCACCAAGTCCGAAAAGACAGGCATACTCAAAGCCCATGGATAAGTCCCATGGATTATGAATCAAACTGCAATAGTGATTCCTGGTTATCAATCTCACAACTAGAAATCAAGGGCAAAGTAATGCACTGCATAAAGACCATGATCCTGATGCTCTTCTCTTCAATTTCACACTCAAATTCAGCACATGCACACATTTAAAATAAGTGATCAGATAGAAGTTAAAAGTCTTACCATTCCTTTACAAAGTAAACTCAAAACTTCAACCAGCAAAACTGCAGCCTTCCCAATAGACACTAGTGGCTTTGCAACCTCCCTGCAAATGAAAATCAAGGTATTAATTCAAAATGTACCGTCTTCACAAAAAAATAAATTTTAAACTTCCCAAAATTAATGTATTCAACAGGTGCACTAAACACTTCTAACTGATGTATGATACAAAGACATCACAAGATATAGCAAATGGTTCTAATTTGGATTTCTTCCACAACTGGACTGATTTTAACTACGTAAAAAGATACAAGGTAACATTCTTTTCCAAAGATAACCCCACAGCACTAGCCTGGTTAAGTGATTTGCTCTGAGCCAAAGACAAGCAGATGAATGACAAATTACAGTATGACAGCTCACTGGCACCTCACAGTCTTGGTCCTTGGTGTTAAAATATGCTGATCACTATATACCTAAAATCACTTCAACTAATTTGTAAGGAAACTTTCTACAATATGCAACTGGGACTTCTTTTTAGATCTCCAACTTGGGGGAACCTGACATTTTTTTCAGTTCTCATGCCCAGGATGGCAGCTTCTCAGATGACTAGGAGAGCATATTTGGCACCTGTGCTACCTAGTTAAGACTCTATGTAACTAAGCAAGCCCAAACAGAAAGAGCAAGGCACAACTAGACCTTAATGACAAAGGAAAATCCATGCAGAGAACCTGTATGGAGAAGCCAATGAGGCAAGAGGGAATGCACAGGAGGATTATGATCGCCTTAAAGCTCCACTGCGTAGGTGAGGGGCATCTGGAAAACCTTACTTCAAATGCATTTTCTAGCGGGCAAGGGATAGAAAGAAAACAAATCAAAGTTTAAAACCTCCTTGTGATGTTAGAACTGGGGAAAGGCCAAAATGTAAGGGCTGAGAAGCTGCACCCTGAAGCAAAGACATTTCCTGAAGGAGATCTGACACCCTGGAATCACAGTGCAAGCAATAAGTGAAGCCCTGAACCAATGATAAATTGATCATAGAACAAGATGCCACAACACACTACTCCAAAGCATGCAAAGGAAGCAGGTCTTTGAAAGCTAAATATAGTGACCTGCTACACAAATGTTGGCTGCAATTCCACCAAACCCTTGCAGTTACAGTGATGTGTGCAGGGGAAACAAAAAGACATTGTGTCCTCTTACAGTATGCACAGTGCTGAATAGTCAGTCACTGCTCAGCAAACATACATGCACTGGATCTTGAGAGCTGCTTTTAGCACACGGTCAGGGCAATCAGTGTGCAAACACATGCAATTCCCTTAGTCTAATCCTTGAGAATTGCAATTTCCAACAGACTGTTCTTTCACCAAAGGCAAGAGACTGCTGTTGTCAAGCCACCTGGAAAAAAGCATACTTTGCCACCTCACTCAAGCTGGAGTACAAGAGATGAATCTATCTTCCTGAACTTGCACATAGCTTTAATGAACAGCCTCAGTTTGTAGTGTTCATCTAAGATATGAAGAGCCATTGATGGCCTGGCTTTAACCATACAAAGAAACAGATAAATAGAATGCTGCAAGATAAGGAGCAAGTTCTATGCCACACCCAAACTTTCTGAAAGAGCAAATACAGTCGAGAAAATGCATCCTGGAAGCAAGAGTTACTGCCAACTTGAAAAGCAGCCGCCAAAGATCAACTTCAGTGCTGATGAACCACACAGTCTGAATGGAAAAAAGTCCCAGTGAAGGACGGAGTCTGCAAAGGTGCATGCTATGATGTGCAAATGCATCAGAAGCATGAAGTATGCAGCATGCCCATGGAAAAGACACATCATACAAATGGCCAAGATTAATCAGGATTTCTTACATACTGAATGAAGGGCAGAGCATTTCATCACCTCTTCCACATAAAGTGCATCTGATGATCAAAGGACTTCCAAAATAATGTCCATCACTTTCGAATGCTAAAAGGTCAAACAGTAGGAGCCAAGTTTAACAATGGAAATAACCTTCATTCAAGCCAAGTATCACCAACTTAATTGGTACAAGGCTAGTTTCTAGTACAGAGATCACACACCCTAAATCCACACAAGCAACACACGAGATGCATTACAGTCTTCTGCAATGAGACAGTGAACAGCAAATGGTTGAAGTGTACAAGAATGCTTCCTGTCACAGGAAGAAAGTGTGCCCAAACCATTAATCCCCCCTTTTCTTAATGCTATACAACACTGCTGTACCCCTCTTCTAACAAGGGGCAAACAATTCCACAACTTCCAGATGATACCAGACAGATTTCCTTATGCTGAGCTCCAGGACAAGGCTGGAGCAGCAGTTCACAATCTACACCAATATACTCACTTCACCTGATGTAAACAGTTATCAAAAGTGATTGCCTCATTGCAAGCCCGGGCCCATATCACCTAGTAGGAAAGAAAAGCAAAAAGATGAGGTGTGGGATAGGGGAGAATAAGCCCCTTCTACCCTACTCATTCAGATGCGTCAACACCTTAAATCAGCAGGAGGCAGTGGTGGCCAATGACTTCAAAGCAATGGGGGGAGGGAGCAGCAAGAAGCAAATGAACAAGTAGAGTAAACTGAAGTGGGGTTTTCAGCTTGCTCACCATTTTTCGTAACAGTCTTCCTCTTCAGGATACATGTTAAGAACTACTTTGAAAACTAATTTCAGACACATGATGTGGATATAGTCACTAATGGCACACACCTCAAATGCCTGATTATGATCAGAAAAAAATAGCCAAGGCAATGTATTTCAACCTGTTTCACTTAAACACATCAACTCTGCGATACTGTGACTGTTTAAATGTAAACAGCAGCAAGGAGTCGGGCACTTTCAACTGCAGACTGCTTCAGTATCCACCGATTATAGTCACGACTATACATACCTCAAAAATGCCCAGCTGTGATTAAATTAAAAAAAATCACCACAGTAACCTTCCAAATTTGTTTACAAACATACAGCAACTCTGTCAAGCCAGATCAAATGGCAACAGGGGTCAGTTAAGACTGCCTTTGTTTCAACCAATTTTTAACTGTGGACACCTCTGATGTTTGACTGATCAAATAGAGAGCTACAGTAATGCATTTCAGTTTGCTTCTGCTAGAAACATTAGTGCAACCTTCCCCCACATACATGAACATATTAAATTGACACATTACTTATTTCACATTTATTGACTCTGTCAGTCTGAGCTTGCGCCTTTTTCAGCGGAGGCCTGGGGAGAAAAATCTCCAAAGAACAAGTTTTAAATAGTAATAAGAGATAAATTCTCAAATACAGACTTAAATGATAAAATGCACAATATAGTTTTGAGAAAAAGTAAGTTTCATAAGTATAAAATCAAATTTCTCAGGAGTGTAAATTAGAGTTCTTTATGTTCTAAGTAGGGAAGAAGAGAAGTAAATGAAGTGGTTAGCAAGAGGAAGGACAGGTGAGGAAGAGATGTTTATTATATTATAATTTTTATCAATTATATTTTACTGTAGTATTATATTCTACTATAATTCCTTACTATACACACCTAAGATGTCATACTGTGACAAAAGTAACAAAAAATGTACTTCAGCTCACTGCTGTACAAAATAACATGCAACCCCCCCCCCCCCCCCCAAGTTATTCAACTGTACAAGAAAAAAAAAGTTACACTCCTGCAGGTTAGCTGTCCATAAGTTAATAGAAAATGCACAGTCATCATAGCACAGTATCACTTCATAAAAAAATAAATAAAAATTTAAACTCCACACCATGCATCTTGCTTTGTCCAAGTCTGCCAAAAACTGTTTCTCGTTTCTCAGGCTGTCTCAGGCATCATTAATATGACAGTTTGAGTAAATGTGAAATGGTTCACCGTTTCATTCAGCAGCCAAGTCATCCCACATTGAAGAAAATTTCAGTTGCTCAATAACCTTGACAACTGACAAGACACACAATTCATTTTTCAATGCAAGTGGAATATCACAGAAATAAGAAGGCATAACTGCGGTGGTGGTGCTGCGATAGTGTTGTCGCCCTCACAGTAAGACGCTGTCCGGTTCAATTCTGAGCTAGAGAGTCTTCTGCGTGGAGATGTGTGAATGGGCGTACCTTCGTTGAAGTTTGTGCGTCAGGGCTGGCAACCAGGCACGTAAAAATCTACTGCCAGTCTTTAGCAGACCGGAGTTCTGCTGTGGCGATCCCTAACTGGGAAAAGCCGAAAGACACAACAACAATACCAGAGAAACAAGGCCATACAATGTCACATTTCTACACAACACTGAGGAAGAAGCCTGACAGCTAATACTTCTACATTTCTTGAAAAGGAAACAAACAGCAATAAGAGAAAAACTGATAACTAATGTTAGCATAGAAAAGTTACTTTGTTTCTTCTTTACAAGAGCACAAAGCTCGTTTAAAAGCTACAGAAGATTATGTTACGGAGCTGACGAATGAAGCTACAAGACTCTTAAGTATAGAACTGCAGGGTCTCTACAACAGAAAGTCTGTGGTATAAGAAAATATCAAACAAGCAGGCTATGACAAATACAGGCAAAAAAATATTACAAGTTGTGCATGCATGGAGGGCTAATGTAATAATACACTCACTCTTGCCCTGTCCTTGCCATTTGGCACACTGGATATGAGCACTTTCCATGCTACGGTTGTACTGGGTCAGGTGGCTAAGCCCAGTGACCCTCTTCTGAGGGCACACTTGCACACACCAAGGGCCAATTTAGATTATCCAATACACCTACTGCACGTCTTTGCAATGTGGGAGGAAACTGATCACCTGGATGAAGCCCATGAGAAGCAGGGAAGGCATGCAGACTCTGCACAGAAGGCATCCCAGCAGAGAATCAACATTGCTGTGAGACCACGCTAACCACTGCGTCGCCCGAAATACAGAGAATAATTACATGAAAAAAATGCACGCTTGTAAGATATAAAGTCAAATAAAATGTTAGAGAGTAAGCAACAATGTGCTTAATGCAACGGATGTGAAGAACTATATCAAAATGTTCTAAATGTAAAAGATAAGAATTATACGATGAGCAAAAGTCCGGAAACGCTGAGCTTCAAAGCTTGTGTGGTACATGCAGTTATAAGCACAGTAGTGAGCAAGGTCTTTTCTGCAGAATCTATGCATGACAAGACAGTTTCTCAAAGGTGTGTAAAAGGAAATGCATATTGTGTGTCATGAAAGGAGATGCTGCCAGCCCACCTATCTGGAATTTTGTAAATAATTATATGTCATTTGTGAATATCAACATGATACATATGCTTGTGCAAATGTATTAAAACTTTATGTTATGTGTATATCAAACTGGTGGTACCGAAGTGTGTGCTGAAAAGCGTTTATAAAGTACTGAGCTTAAAAATGCAACCACAGTGTACCCTACTGGATTAGAACAGAAATGTACCTGTAACTACTGTAACTGTTTAGATGTATATATCTACTGAACTCTCCAACTCTCAGCCTATCGCCTTACTGTCTCCAATTGCTAAGATAATGGAAAAATGCATACACAGACAACTACTTAACCACCTTCTCCAAAATAATCTACTTGCCAACTGCCAACATGGCTTTAGGCCTTTCCATAGCAAAACTGCCCTTCTATCTTCTTCTGACTCCATAAACAAAAATCTTAACAATAACACTTTTTCCTCTGCATTATTTATTGACCTTTCAAAAGCCTTTGACATGGTCAACCATAATATCCTTATAGACATTCTAAAAGCCAAATATCTTGACCCACAAGTATTAAATTGGTTTTAATCCTATCTGGAAAACAGACAAGCAGTATTGTGGGATAATAACCTTTCCAAATCCCTTCCTGTGAACACTGGAGTACCCCAAGGCTTTATTTTAGGACCTCTACTCTTCTCATTGTTTATCAATGACCTGCATACCAAAATTCCTCAGGCCACCTGCATACAATATGCAGATGACTCCACTTTAATTTGTTCAGCTAAGTCCATAACCTCTCTCCAGTCTCACCCAAACAGTATTTAGCAGTGTTGAAAATTGGTTCATGCAACACTGCCTCCTCCTGAACCCCCAAAAAAACAAAGTTAATGCTCTTTGCTCCAACTCATAAATCACCTCAACTGCACTTCACAATAACCTCCAACAATGCAACTAACATATCCCCAGATACTTCAACCCGTCTTCTAGGAGTAACAACTGATAATAACCTTACTTTTGATTATCACATTAACTCTACTATAAAGTCAGTCAACAAAACACTAGGCACTCTTTACAGAATCAAACCCTTCCTTTCCCCTTCAGCCAGAATAACTATTGCCCAGACCCAACTTATGTCTACCCTGTTCTATGCTTCGGCAATATGTACCAATCTATCAAAAAACAACCTTACCAAACTTTCCACCAGTTTATAACATAGCCAAATTTGCCACTGGCACCAGCTTTAGAACTCTCCACTGTCTTAACCTAAAACAACTGGGATGGCTAGAACTGCAGAACCAACTACTTTATCAACAAATTATCACCCAAAAAATCCTTTACCACCCTAAAAATACCCCTTATCCTCACTAACCTGATTTCACCCTACAAAAATCTTGCTATACTACGCTCATCCAATAAGCTTCTAGTTTCCACTATTAAATCAAACAAGGCAGGAGACTCACTTTTCACCAACACAGTAGGGAAAATCTGGAACCAGCTTCCTACTGAACTTTCCTCCCTTGTTTCCACTATTCTGTTTAAAAAGCATCTGAAAGAATATCTTACAACTCATTGGCTGTGTCCCTGCTCTAACCCGGACTGATATCTCTTTCACCTCCTGCTCTCTCTATACTTTTCTACTCTTCTGTTTTATCTCACCTATCTGTAGTACTTAAAAAAAAAAAAAAAAAAAAAAAAAATATTCTTTAACTTCATGTTTTTGGTTCTCTGTATTTAATCTTAGCTTAAACCTACTAAATTACTCTGTAAATGTTTGTTCTGACCTACCTAGCTAATGTACTATGTAGCTAATGTACTGTAATCCACTTGACTATTACTATATATTGTAATTTTTACTCACTGCAATGCTTGGAGCTTTTCTCCCCAGGCCTCTACTGAAAATGGGCATGTATCCAGTTAGACTAGCCCGGTCAACACATGTAAAATAAAATAAATAATAAATATATTTTAACAATGGAAACTGGAGCACCACAGGTTAAATTAAAAATAGCTGAAATAAAATTACTTTATGGCCACGTAATAAAAGGATATTATTTTTCAGTTTCAGTGCAGTAACAGACACAATGTCTAGAACTAGAGAACCACTGTATTGTCTTGGAAATTTTTTGTTTAATGACTTCCAGGATTTGCCTTGGAAGTCTTGGCTTGGTTACTCAGCTGAAATCTCAACTCTATAGCTGTGCCAGTGGTGAGTCTTATTGGGGGGATCTGGTGAAAGAGGAAGAAGCTAGGCCCAGTCTGTGAGATCTCTTAAGGGAAACTGCAGTAGATGAAGTGAGCTGTATCTGGAAATACTGTGTGTATCTGTCATCCTCTCAATGTACGTCCCTGACTGGTGCTAGTGGTTAGGAATGAGGCTTCTTGATTACAGGGCCAGAGGTGGGGGTGTCAGTTTTCAACAAGAGTTTGTATGCTGAACAAAAATATGAACATCAGTTCTTTGCTCACACTAAGGAAACAATTATGCAAAGAAATCGGAAATAGGTTCATAGGTGTTTATTAGGCTAACGACCCCAAGGGCCTTTTTGAGCCCAGCCATGCATCCTAAATCTCCAACAAGTTCTGATAGCCTTGATAAGTGTAAGCATGGGCCTAGATGATGAACCATTTACAGGTTACCTGTTTGCATTAGAGACATAGGTGCCAAACCAGGGATGGATTTCCAGTTCCCCATTCAATTGTCCAGGTTGCACTTGAACTGGGTTAGGGAGGAAAGTACAGTTGTGTACACTTACCATAAATGTAGATGTGCAAGTGTATGCACTGTTGCAGTCATTACATTTGGGTAATCTGCTGTCAGGTTGCCCTCAGTCAGCCTGATTAACAAAGTCTTGGGTCCTGCGTTGGTTGCTGTCCCTTCTTCCATGACGTCAGGTCATCAGGGGTATAAAACATGCAGTCGATGCCATTACATCAGTTTTTCTTGCCCCAGATGTCAGGTGTCCCCAAATGGGGAGCCAAATATTTAAGTAATTAAAAACACAAAAATATACCTCCAAACAAAAGCAAATACACCAAAAAGGCTTTTAAGCATAGTAAAGAAAAGAATAGGTATAGTAAGAGAAAAAAACAGGGGGGTTGGAGGGAGGGTAACCAGGACTGCAACAGTGAATACACTCAAACATCTACATTTATGGTAAGTGTACACAACTGTACTATGATCTTCATGTTTCACTGCTGCAGTCATTACATTTGGGTAGATTCCCAAAGCTATGGTTGGGAGGGATGGATTTATACAACATTTGGACCAGCTATAACGCCCTGCAGGAGAGCAAAGGCAAAGCCAGCTCTGGATTTAGAGAAGAAAGGTAAATAATGTTTGGTGAACTTATGAACTGAGCTCCAGGTAGCAGCTTCTAGAATGCCTCTGGTAGGAAACCCTCTGAGAAAGGCTGTAGAAGTAAGATGCAGCCCTGGTGTAATGAGATATGATCCCCTGAAGGATAGCTTTACCATGGTGCATATAGCAGAAACGAATACAATGGCTTATCCAATTGGAAATAGTCTGCTTTGAAATAGCCTTTCCCTCTACCCCTGCAGCAAATGCCACCAGTAGTTCAGATTTTCTTTGAGATTTTGTCCTGTTTAAGTAAAATCCAAGTTGTCTGTGTACATCCAATGAATGTATAATCCATTCCCCCCTGTTCTGTGGATTGGGAAAGAAAGTTGGCAAATGAATGGTCTGATTAAGAGCCACACTGGATACCACCTTAGGCATGAAGGATGGATTGGTCCCGAGAGACACCCTGCCCGCATGAAAAATAATGAAAGGCTCCACTGCCATAAGAGCCTTTAATTCGGAAATCCTTCTAGCTGAAGTGACTGCTAAAAGGAAAGCTGTTTTCCAGGAAAGAAATTTTAATTCTGCAGTAGCAGCTGGCTTGAAAGGAGGGAGAGTGAGTTATTCCAATACAAAATTGAGATCCCACGCAGGGGTTGGAGCTCTGCTGGGTGGTACTAAGTTTTTGGCCCCTCTGAGATACTGCTTTAGCAGAGGATAGGAGAAGAGGGGAGGGTCTGTGCTGTAATGAGCTGAAATGGCTGAGGCATGGATTTTTATGGAAGTAAAGGACAGGTCCTTGTGAAGAATCTCAGTTAAATATTGTAAAATCTGAGGAATATTGGACACTGTTGTGCTTATCCCCTTGTGATTGATTCCAGGCACAGAATCTTTTCCATTTGTCAGCATAAGATTTTCTAGTACTAGGCCTTTTTGCCTCCAAAATGACATCCATCACAGGTTTGCTGAGGGATGCCAAGGGTGAATTTAGGTGATTAGCCATGCTGCAAGATTCAAAGTTTGGAGCAGAGTGTGCAAAATTTGGTTGTTCTGCTGAGACAGTAAGTAAGGTGTCTGAGGCAGGTGCCACTGTGGAAGGTGTGACATTGCACAGGAGTGGGTACCAGTGTTGGCGAGGCCAGTCTGGAGCAATCAAAATCATTTTTGGCTTGTCCTGTTTGACTTTTAGTAGAACTTTGGAGAGCAGAGGGAGAAAGGCATAGACTGAATGATAGAGCATCCACTTTCCAGGCTTTTTTGTGATGAGTTCTTGTGCAGAATTTGTCCAGCTGATTGTTCTTTTTGCCCCACTCCAGAACTATGTCTGGACACCCCATTTGTGTCTCAACATGTTGAAAATCTGTGGTTCCAGTTTCCATTTGTGTGGGTCCATGAGATTTCTGCTTAGTTCGTCTGCCAGAGTATTCAGCTTTCCTGGCAGGAATTGAGCTTGTAGTTGAATGTGATAGGTCAAGGCCGTGTTCCACAATGCCATGGCTAGTCTGCAAAGGGGGTAGGAGTGTGTACCCCCCTGCCTGTTTATTTACCACATAACTGTGTTGTCCATCATTAATTGTCCTGGATGAAGTTAGTCCTTGAAGGCTGTCAGTGGATTCTGTACAGCTAGCATCTCCTTTTGATTGACATGAAGGTGCATTTGATTTGGGCTCCATTTGCCCTGAATGCACTTCCCTGCCAGATGAGCCCCCCAAGCATAGTCTGATGCATCTGTAGTTATGGTTTGGGCGGCAGGGGGTGGAGTGAATGGCAGCCCCTTGTTTTGGTGGCAGGCCTCTGCCCACTATAGGAATTCTAGTTGCAGGCAAGGTATGATAGGAATCATTGTTTTCAGGCTGTGACAATGTTAAACTCCATAAACTCTCTAAGTACCACTGAAGTTTCCTCATATGCAGTCTTGCATATGGAACTAGAAAAATGCAGGAAACCATGAACACCAAGGCTTGCAGAATTTGTCTTGCAGATAAGCAGGGTTTTTGTGGCCACCTGTATGAAGTCACCAAATGAATTTGCTTTCCTGGCGCAAGGTAAGCCATCTGGGCAGTTGTATTCAAGCTTGCACCCAGGAATGTAATTTTTTTGAGACTGTACCAGTTGTGATTTATTTTTGTTTATGGTGTACCCTAGACAAGTTAGACGCCAGATGTTTTTGAAGAATGTCCCTGTTTTCTGCCTGAATTAGACAATCGTCCAGGTATGGATATATTTGATATTTCTTTGCCTGCAAAATGCAATTACTGGAGCCAGGCACTTTGTGAAGTCCCTGGGCGCAGTAGATAAGCCAAAGGGCAGTGCAGAGAACTGGTAATGCAAATAGCCTGCTTTGAAGCGGAGGTATCTTCTGCAAGATTCCCTGATAGGGATATGCAGGTAGGCATCTTAAGTCTAGCGTTACCAACCAGGCATCCTTGCCTAGCATTGAATTTTGGAATGTCCAGAAATGTATTTAGAATGGAAAAGCCCAGAATTGGACGCCATGATTTGTCTTTTCTGGGTACCAGGAAAAGTCTTGAATAAAAGCCTTGTCCCGTTTCCTTTTCTGGTTGAATAGCCCTCATATTCATGAGGGACATAACTTGTTTCTGGGCCTCCGCCCACTGATTTGGAGGCAAATTTGGCCAACCGTCTGGAATTGGCAACGTGTGGAAATTTTTGTGCATGAAGTGCCAGTTTTCCCCCCAAAGGGGCGGCCAAAAGATAAGTGCTTGGTAATTGCAGTGGAAAGTCACTGAGACCGTTTACCATAGGAAGGTGCCTTGTTACTTCCAGATTTGGAGGTGGAGGCACATCACTGCTTTGTTCTGTAAATTCCTTGTGACTGAAACCTGGAGCCTTTGGAAAGTCTGGGTTTGACCTGAGTGGCTCTGGTGGGTACTGAAAAGGACCATTTCTTAGTAGGCCAGTGCCTACTGAACCTGGTGGCTGCACTTGTAGGAAATCTTTTACAGTTTGCATAGATTTAGCTTTATCTTCCACCTTTTTCAAAGCTTCTTCTGACTTATTGCCAAATAGACTGCCCTGTTATAAAGGATCATCGAACAATTTTGCTTTAACATGGTCAGGCAGATTTTGCTCCTTGAGCCAAGCATGCCTTCTTATCACATATCCAGTTACAGCAGCCCTGCAAGAGGCCTCCAAGGAATCAAAGCCACATCCCTAATTGGGATATGCAGGTAAGCATCAAGTCTAGAGTTACCAACCAGACATCTTTGCCAAGCAACTGCTGAGTCAGCATCTTGAATTTTGGAATGTCCAGAAATGAGTTAAGTCCAGAATTGGATGCCATGATGTCTTTTTTGGGTACTAGGAAAAGTAGAGTAGAAACCTTGTCCCTTTTCCTCTTCTGGGACTGGTTGAATAGCTCCCATGTTCATGAGACACAGCACTTGTTTCTGGGCCTCTGCCCATTGATTTGGGGACAGGTCTGGACATCCATTTGGGATTGGCAATGTGTGGAAATAAAATCTGTATCCCTGGGATACTATATTTAAAACCCACTTGTCCTGGTTATAAGTTGCCAGTTTCTTACATGAACTGCCAGTTTTCTCCCCAAAGGGGCGACTGAAAGGTAAGTGCTTGGCAAGTGTAGAGGGAAGTCATTGAGACTGCTTACCATAGGGAGGTGCTTTGTTGTTTCCAGATTTGGAAGAGGAGGCACCCCATTGTTTTGTTGTAAAAGTCCCTTGTGACTGAAACCTGGAGCCTTTGGAACGTCTGGGTTTGACTTGAGTGGCTCTCGAAGGAACTGGAAAGGACCAGTTCTTAGTAGGCCAGTGCCTACTAAATCTTGCAGGTTGCACTTGTAAGAAATCTTTCACAGTTTGCGTAGATTTAGCTTTATCTTCCATCTTTTTTAAAACTTCTTCAGCCTTATTACCAGACGGTCCTGTTGTAAAGCAGCATCCAACAATTTTGCTTTAACATGATGATTTTGCTGTTGGAGCCAAGCATCCCTTCTTAGCACAGACCCAGTTACAGCAGCCCTGCAAGAGGCCTCCAAAGAATCAAAACCACATTGCAAAATATGTTTTCCAACTTGGTCAGCTGAATGCAATAAAACCTGTAAATCTATTATCCACAGTGTCAGAAATTAAAATCATTTTCTGTTTAACCAGTCCCATGGTATTTAAGCATATGAAATTGGCAGTTTAAAGCCCTGATTGCCAAGGTTGCAGAAGTGTAAACCTTCTTATCCCATCTATCCAGCGCCCTGGAATCTCTATCAAAAGGGGTAGGATTTTTAGCAGTAGAGGCCTTAATGCCCTTGGGACCCTGAGAAATGGTTTCAGGATCTGCAATAGGATTTTTGAAAGGGAATTTGTGGGAGTCAAGAACCCTGTAGTATTGGTCTGGCTTACAAGGAGCCGGAGGCAGAGAATCAGAAGCCATACTAGATTCTGAAAAAACATAATCAACAATGTCTAGGACAGGAGGTATAGTCAAAGGCCTATGTTGAGGAAGTAGAAGAAAATCCCTAAGTCACTTTTTTGATTCAGAGAAATCCTGACTTTCCCAGTGGAAATGTTTCCATAAGGTATGTAAAGTTTTCCCAAAAGAAAAATCCTCAGGGGGAGAAGCAAAAGGAATGGAATCTTCTGCATTAGAGACCTCATAAGTAGGTATAGACAAAATCCTGTTCAATAGAGGAGTCAAAAGAAATAGAATCCTGTTCAGAAGATTCCTAATCAATGTCTTGCCTAGGCCTCTGAGAAAGGCAAAGTACAGTTTTGTACCTACCATAAATGTAGATGTCCGAACAGGAATGCATCTGCAGTCCTTACAAATGGGTTGTCCTGTCGTCAGGCAGCCCTTCGGTCGGCCGGATTCCAAAGTCTGGGTCTGGCCTCGGCTGGTGTCGCACTTCACCCGACGTCATAGCTGCAGTTCTTCGGGTATAAAGGCATCAGCCGACGCCATTTTCCTCAGTGTTTCTTGCCCCAGATGCCAGTTGCCCTCTTGGATAGCTAAATTTTGGATAAATGCCAATGTTTCCAAATAGTAGAAGGCAAACAAAAAATAAGCATGTATGTACATATATACAAACAAATACACCATAAGAGATCCCCCCCAGCTAGCTATTAGATGGGCAAATAGCCTAGGAATACCACAGAGGGGAAGGAGGGTGGGTAATCCTGACTACAGATGCATTCCTGTTCGGACATCTACATTTATGGTAGGTACAAAACTGTACTATGTCCTTCAAGGATGCATCTGCAGTCCTTACAAATGGGTAGAATACCATAGCCAAACTAGGGGAGGAGGAAGAAGAAATTATGGTGTAGTTAGGATCCCTTGCAAAACAGCAGTGGCAAACCCTGCTCGGGATCTAGAGTATAAAGGTAAGTTATAATGCTTGGCAAATGTATGCACGGAGGTCCAAGTAGCAGCCTCTATAATGTCCTTGGTAGCCACTCCTCGTAAGAAAGCTGTGGTAGTGGCTGTAGCCCTTGTAGAATGAGGCCTTATGTTCTGTGGAGTTTGCTTTCCATGGTAGGAGTAACAGAATCTGATGCAATTTCCTATCCACTTGGAGATTGTCTGTTTTGAAATTGCTTTTCCTTCCCTTCCTGTTGCATATGCTACCAGAAGCTGGCCAGTTTTTCTATTGCCCTTGGTTCTGTCCAGGTAGTAGCGCAACTGTCTATGTACATCCAAAGTATGCAGCAGTCTTTCCCCCCTGTTCTGTGGATTGGGGAAGAAGGTAGGTAGGTGGATAGCCTGGTTTAAAGACACTCTGGATACCACCTTAGGCATAAATGTAGGATTTGTTCTCATGGACACTATCTTGATGGAAGATTAGGAAGGGTTGCACTGCCATTAAAGCCTGTAGCTCAGAAACCCTTCTTGCTGAGGTAATTGCCAGCAGAAAAGCAGATGTTCTTCATCTCACATTGCTGCAGTCCTTACTTATGGGTAGTCCGCTGTCCTCGGTCGGCCCGAATACCAAAGTATTAGGCTGACGTCGGTCATGGGCGCCTAGATCTGACATCAGAGCGTCAGGGTATAAAGGCGCATGACCGACGTCATATCCTCAGTCTTTTTTGCCGCATGGTCCGATGCAGAAGCAGCGTTGCAAGTGCCGTTCGGCGTTCTGAAATTTTTTGTTTTGGGAGTTTCAGACCGATACCAAGTTGGGCTAAGTACCCCGTTGGGGAATATTTTTGTTTTTTCTTGCCTCAGTTACTTACCGGATGTCAGAAAAAGTGAATAATTGTATTTCTTGTGGGAAACAGATGCCGCATAGGGATTACCACTCGCTTTGTATTCCTTGTTTGGGACCGGAACACGACGTAGTCAGGTGTCGGTTTTGTGCTAGGTTTAATAAGCGCACTATAAAACGGAGGTTAGATTGCGCTAGGTTAGTCTTTGGCAAGAGGTGTAATTATAATATGCCGTCGGATGTTCCGACGCCTGCTTCTACTAAGAAGCGCAAAGACAAATCTTTAAAGCCTAGGCAGGATGATTCGTCCGTTTCGGACGCCGGACCTTTAGAAGCTACAGCTGAACAGGTGGATCCGGCTGACGTTTCTGTTGAGTCCCAGGGGGAAACTTTGATTTTACAGGATGTGGCCTCTCAGGAGGCAGGTCAGGCTGAAGGGGCCTCGCAGGTTATTATTATCCCTTCTATGCCTAAGGTGGTTAGGCCTTCTGCTACTGTTTCTAAGGCTCCTTCTAAGGGCAGGTCTGTCTTGCCTTCCTCTGGTGTCAGTTCTGGTTCTTCAGGGTCTGTGCCTAAAAAGCACATGCTTAAAATGGCAGAGGATTTGATTACTTTAATTAGAGGTTCTATGCCCCCTCCTGATAAAAGGCCCAGGATGGAGCCAGAGTTGGAAAGTTTGGAGCAGGCCTCAGATGATTCAGAGTCTTCTGCTGAAGACATTCAAGATTTCCCTCCTTATTCTGATTCTGATGCAGAGGATTCCACTCCTTCTGCTTCTCCTCCAGAGGATTTTTCATTTTCAGAAACTCTGCATTCCATGAGGGAGCATTTTCAGTGGGAGGGACAGGATTACTCTGATTCACGGAAGAGACTTAGGGAGTTCTTGTTTTTACCACAACATAGACCCTTAGCTATACCTCCGGTTTTGGATGTTGTTTCAGATGTTTTTTCGGAAGCTTCCCTTAATCCAGATTCTGTGCCTCCTGCCCCAGTTAAACCGGACAGGTATTACAGGGTGCCTGAGGCTCATAAATATCTGTATAAGAGTCCTAGGGTGGACCCAGAAACTATTAGTCAGGGGCCTAAGGGTGTTAGAGCCTCTGTTAAGAATCCGGTTCCTCTGGATAAGGAAGCTAGAGCTTTGGATAGATGGGGTAAGAAGGTGTATACCTCTTCTACTTTAGCAATGAGAGCTTTGAACTGCCAGTTTCATATGTTGAAGTATCAGAATTTCCTCCTTTCTCAGCTAAGGTCTAAAGTGGATGCTTTGGCAGAGGGCATAGAGTGTAAAGAATTGCAGGATTTAGTGCATGTTTCTGAACAGGTGGGTAAGCACTCTTTGCAATGTGGTTTTGATGCTTTACAGGCTTCTTCTAGGGTGGCTGCCACTGGTTCAGTTATTCGTAGACACGCCTGGCTTAAGGATCAGAATTTGTCTGAGCATGTTAAGTCTAGAATTCTGGATGCCCCTTTACAGTCTGAAGTTTTGTTTGGTCCTCCTGTGGAGTCAGTCTTAAAGAAAATGGAAGACAAGGCTAAGTCTATGCAGACTGTTAAAGATTTTTTGCAGGTACAACCTCCAAAGTTTAGTAGAAATTGGCCTACTAAGGGATGGACGTACCCTTCTTCTGATTCTCAGTCTAGGGGTAGATCTAAGCGTGGTAGGGGCAGAGCTCAGAGTACTTTCAGGCCGAGACAATGGAGTTCGCCTGCTCAATCTGCTGGTGAGGGCAGGGGCCAGTCCTTTCGTAAACAGGCCCAATGACCTACATTTTCAGCTGCCAGATTCTTCTTGCCTGGCAGCTCCTTTGGGAGGAAAGTTGGCTCTTTTCAAGCAAAATTGGCATTTAGTCACCCAGGACAAATGGGTATTGGACATTATAAACCGAGGTTACAAGTTCTATTTCCATACCATGCCTCCTTTCAAAGGCATGCCAGATGTCCTCCTCGGCAAAGGATAGAGGCGGTGAGAGAACTTTCTTTACTTCTTCAAATAGGAGCTATACAGCCAGTTCCTCTGTCAGAAGTGGGCCTAGGATTTTATTCCCACCTGTTTCTAGTTCCAAAGAAAGGGAACACGTGGAGACCAATTTTGGATTTATCTATCCTCAACACTTACCTGGACATTCCAAAGTTCAAGATGCTGACTTTACAACAACTTTTACCTCTGTTGGGAAAAGATCACTGGATGGTTACTCTGGATCTCAAAGAGGCTTACCTTCATGTTCCTATCAGGCCCAGTTGCAGGAGGTACCTGCGTTTTGGCTGGAAATTTACATTATCAGTTCTCTGCATTGCCCTTTGGCTTATCTACTGCCCAGAGTGTTCACAAAGGTTCTGGCTCCAGTGATAGCATTTTTCAGACTAAGAGGAATACAGATTTATCCTTATTTGGACGATTGCCTGATTATTGCACAAGAAAGGGCGAACTTCTTCATCATCTACAGTATGTGATGGCAGTGTTAAGATGCCTAGGGTATTCTGTGAGCGAAACAAAGTCCAGTCTAGTACCCTCTCAGGACATGTGCTTTCTGGGTGTGAGACTGAATACAGCTTCCCAGATGGCCTTTTGACCCCGGACAAACAAAGAAGCCTTTCTCTATTTCCATCAAATGTCTCTACGGTCCAGGCTGACTGCAAGGACAGTCCTTCAAGCCTTGGGGTTCATGGCATCTTGTATTCTGGTGCTTCCCAATGCCAAATTGCATATGAGGAAGCTTCAATGGTATCTCAAAATGTATGGACACAGCACTGCCAAGATCTAGACACTGTCATTCAGATAATACCTTGCATTCGGAAGGAGTTTTTGTGGTGGGCTCAGGAATGTCACCTAAACAAGGGACTCTCTGTGACCCGGCCAGAGGCGAGTCAGATTCTAACGACAGATGCCTCGGACAAGGCTTGGGAGCACACCTCAATGGAAAATGGGTGCAAAACACGTGGCCTGTCAAACTCCAACATTTGCATATCAACTTGAAGGAAATGTTAGCAGTCCAGTTTGCATTGATGGCCTTCAAAGATTTACTTCACCCAGGGCAGGTGTTGATTCAAACAGACAACACTACTGTCATGTGGTACATCAACAAGCAGGGGAGAACCCATTCTTACCCTCTTTGCAGGCAAGCGATGATTCTGTGGGAAACTGCTCTCAATCTACACCTCAATCTTCAGGCAAGGTTTCTACCAGGAGCACAGAACTCCTTAGCAGATGTATTGAGCAGACAAATAGTGGATCCTCACGAGTGGAAATTGGATCCTCATGTATTTCAACAGTTGACAATGTTATGGGGAACTCCAGACATAGATCTGTTTGCTTCTCCACTAAATTACCAGTTGCCAAAGTTTTGCACAAAAATGTTTCATCACACAGCTTGGAAGGTGGACGCTCTATCATTCAGTTGGAACAATCTGCATGTATATGCCTTTCCACCTCTGCCTCTTCTTCCCAAGGTACTCTTGAAGGCCAGACAAGACAAGCCAACCATGATTTTGATAGCACCGGATTGGCCTCGACAACACTGGTACCCACTACTGAAGAGCTTAGTACGAGAAACTCCATGGCCTCTGCCTTTGATCCCGCACCTTTTGTCACAAGAGGACAGTCACTTCCTCAATGTCAAGATTCAGTCTCTACATCTAACAGCCTGGCATGTTCTGTTTTAGATTCTGGAGGGTCTCAGCTTCCACAACAAGTTTTGAATGTTATTTTGGAGGCCAGGAGGCCTAGTACCAGGAAAGTTTACGCTGATAAATGGAGGAGATTTTTTATTTGGAGCAAAGGAAAGGACTTAGATGTCTCCAAACCTGATTTAAGTGTTACTCTTCAATATCTTACTGAGTTATTGGACAAGGGTTTGTCTTTCTCCTCAATAAAGGTCCATGCTGCAGCCATTTCTGCTCACTATGATTGTGACCCTCCTTTATTCTCTCATCCTTGGTTTAAGCAATTTCTTAGAGGGGCAAAGAATATAAGACCCCCACGTAGAGCTCCTACTCCTGCTTGGGATCTCAATTTTGTGTTGGAAAAACTCACTCTACAACCTTTTGAGCCTGCAGCTACTGCCGAGTTAAAGTATTTGTCATGGAAAACTGCTTTTTTGTTGGCCATTACCTCTGCAAGAAGGGTTTCTGAATTACAGGCCCTCATGGCAGTGGAGCCTTTCCTGATTTTTCATAAGGATAGGGTATCTTTACGTACTAATCCTTCCTTTATGCCTAAGGTGGTTTCTAGTGTGGCCTTAAATCAAACTATTCATTTGCCTACTTTTATGCAAACCCCAAAATATAGGGGAGAAAATTTTGCATACTTTGGATATTCACAGACAGTTACGTTATTATTTGAGCAGAACCAAGGAGTTCAGACAGTCTCAGCAATTGTTTGTTTCTTTTGCTTTGGGTTCACAGGGTAAACCTGTTTCAAAACAAACTATTTCTAAATGGATTGGGTTTTGTATTTCTTTCTGTTATTCCCATCATGGTAAGGAGATTCCTGCTGGAATCAGGCCTCATTCCACTAGGGCTACTGCTACTTCTACGGCCTTTCTAAGGGGTAGCTACAAAGACATTTTGGAGGCAGCTACTTGGAGTTCAGTGCATACCTTTTCTAAACATTACCACCTTCCTCTTTATTCTAAGTCTAGGGCTGGATTTGCCACTGCAATTTTACAGGGCATTTTAGCGGCCCCTAATGCTTTATGATTTTTACCATCCTCCCTTTCCCGTTGCTTTGGGATTCTACCCATAAGTAAGGACTGCAGCAATGTGAGATGAAGAACATAGTACAGTTTTGTACCTACCATAAATGTAGATGTTCAAGATCCACATTGCTGCAGTCAATTCCCTCCCTCCTTCCCCACTGTAGTTAGACTTGGTGCTATGCTTTAGGTGATGGTTGTTGTTGGGCATGTTTTTGGGAGGTATTCTGTTTTTGGCTGTGGCCTTTCTGGTTTGGCCTTCTGACATCTGGGGCAAGAAAAGACTGAGGATATGACGTCGGTCATGCGCCTTTATACCCTGACGCTCTGATGTCAGATCTAGGCGCCCATGACCGATGTCAGCCTAATACTTTGGTATTCGGGCCGACCGAGGACAGCGGACTACCCATAAGTAAGGACTGCAGCAATGTGGATCTTCGAACATCTACATTTATGGTAGGTACAAAACTGTACTTTTTCCAGGATAGGTGTTGTAGATCTGCTGTTGCTGCTGGTTCGAAAGGGGGGAGTGTCAATTTTTCTAGCACAAAGTTCAAGTCCCATGCTGGTAATGGTGGTTTCCTAGGAGGTTTTACATTTTTAATTCCTCTCAGAAACTGCCTGAGTAGAGGATGCGAGAAGACAGGGGGATCGAAGCTGTATTCTGCAGAAATAGCTGATGCATGTATCTTGATGGAGGAATAGGACAGGCCTGTATGGAAAAGCTCTGCCAAATACTCCAGGATGTTGGCAATGTCTACCTTTGACACATCTTTTCCCCTTTCAGTACTCCAAATGAGAAACCTTTTCCATTTTCCTGCATAGTTCCTTCTTGTTGAGGGTCTGCGGGCCTCAAGGATAATGTCTTTAACCCTTTGGGATAAATCTGGGTTAGTTGCTCTTATGTAATGTTCCAGGCAGTCAGCTTCAGAGTTTTCAGGTTTGGATGCAGGGTGTTGTAGCAGCTCTGAGTTAACAGCAAAGGAATCAGGGTAGTGTCCACATTTTCCCCAAGACATGCTCCTCAGTAATGGGTACCAATGTTGTCTTGGCCAGTCTGGAGCTATCAGAATGATCCTTGGGCGTTCCTCTTTGATTTTCAATAGCACCTTGTGCATCAAAGGAAGAGGTGGGAATGCATATGCTGTCAGGCCTTTCCAACTGAAGGATAGAGAGTCCACCTTCCAAGCAAGTGGGTGGTACGTCCTTGTGCAGAATTTCTTGAGCTGGTGATTGAGTGGGGATGCGAATAGGTCTATTTGTGGCAGTCCCCATTTCCTTGTGATGACCTTGAAGATGTCCGGGTGTAGCATCCATTTGTGAGCATCCGAGGTAGTTCTGCTTAATATGTCTGCTAGGATGTTTTCTTTTCCCGGTACAAAAATTGCTTGTAACTGAATGTTGTAGCTCAGAGCCATATTCCATAGGTCCAGTGCCATCCGGCATAGAGGGTATGAATGAGTGCCTCCCTGTTTATGTACCACATGACTGTGGTGTTGTCTGTCCTTATCATCAACTGCCCTTCTTGGAGGAATGGTCTGAAATTCTGGATTGCTAGTTTTACTGCGAGCATTTCCTTTTGATTTATGTGCAGGTGGAGCTGATCTGGAGTCCATAAGCCTTGTATGCACTTGTCCAGCATGTGGGCCCCCCAACCAAGGTCTGAGGCGTCCGTTGTGATGGTTTGGCTTGGTTGAATGCTGTGGAAGGGCAAACCTGGGTTTGACTGGCATGCCTGAGCCCACCATAGGAACTCTTGTTTCAGGCATGGGATTAGTGGTATTTCGGTTTCTAGGCTGTGCCTGTGTTGAGACCATAAATTCTTCAGGTACCACTGTAGCTTTCTCATATGCAGTCTGGTATGAGGGACCAGGATTATGCAGGATGCCATGAAGCCCAAGGCCTGCAGTACTTTCCTTGCTGTTAGTTTGTTCTGCTTTGTTAATGCCAAGAAGTAGAGAGGAAGTTGTTCTTGTTTTTCTGCAGTTAGGAATGCCATCTGTTTTACTGTGTCCAATTCTGCACCTAAGAAGGTTATTCTTTGGGATGGTATCAGTCTTGATTTTTTTTATATTGACTGTATATCCCAGGGCTTGCAGTAAGCAAATGACTCTTTGTAAGTCTTCTGTTAGCTTGTTTTTGTTGTCCGCTTGTATCAGGCAGTCGTCCAGGTATGGATATATTTGGATTCCCTGAAGCCTGCAGAGAGCGATTACTGATGCCAGGCATTTCGTGAACACTCTGGGCGCAGTAGATAAGCCAAAGGGCAATGCTGAGAATTGATAATGCTCTGATCCTGCAAGAAATCTGAGGTATCTTCTGCAATTTGGTCCAATGGGGACGTGCAGGTATGCCTCCTTGAGATCTAGAGTCACCAGCCAATACTCCTTGCCCAGCATGGGAAGAAGTTGCTGTAGGGTCAGCATTTTGAATTTTGGAACAATGATGAATGTGTTTAAAGCGGACAGGTCGAGAATAGGCCTCCAATTTTTCTCTTTTCTTGGTACCAGGAATAGTCTGGAGTAAAATCCCTTTCCTTGTTCCATAGATGGTACCCTTTCCACAGCTCTCATCTTTGCTAATTGAGCTATTTGTTTTAGAGCTTCTGTCTTTTGATTTGGTGGTAGGTTTGGCATTCCTCTTTTTCCTGGTAAAGTATGGAAATGAAACCTGTAGCCTTGGTCTATAGTTTGCAAAATCCACTTGTCTCTTGTGATGTAGTGCCAGTTTTTTGAAAATAAGGCTAACTTTCCGCCTAAGGGTGCTGCTATTTGTTCCCTGGTAGGCGGTGCCAGAGCCAAGTCACTGTGATTGTCCTGTTGCAGTGGATTGATTTCTGCCTCTTGAACGCCTATTCCTGCCTCTCGGAGTTTTAGAGGAGTCTGGAAAGGACCAATTTTTGGAAGGCCAGTTCCTGCTAAACCTTGGAGGCTGAACCTGTAAGAAATCTTTCACTGTTTGTACAGATTTTGCCTTCTCTTCCATTTTCTTCAGTACCTGTTGAGCAGGAGAACCAAATAAACTGACCTTATCCATAGGAGCATCTAATAGTTTTGCTTTAACATGATCCGGCAAGACCTGTTCTTTCAACCATGCATGCCTTCTTATAACTGTGCCAGTCATGGCTGATCTAAAGGAAGCCTCCAGTGCATCATAGCCACATTTTAAAGAATGGTTACTAACCTCCTGAATGTTATGCACCATTTCTAGAACATATTTCTTATCTAAAGAATCATCAGAGGACAGTTTCTTAGTTAACTGATCAAGCATAAACTCCTGGTATTGGATCATATGAAACTGACAGTTCAATGCCCTAGCTGAGAGAGTAGCAGAGGTGTATACTTTTTTACCCCATCTCTCTAAGGACCTGGATTCCCTTTCAGAAGGGAGAGGATTTTTAACTGAGGTCGAAGCTACTGCCTTAGGCCCCTGGGAGATAGTCTCGGGATCTGCAAAAGGAGCCTTGTATAAATGGTGATGTGCGTCCGGGACCCTGTAGAACCTATCGGGCTTAGCAGGGGCTGGAGGCAAAGTATCAGGAGCAGTGCAAGCATCATTAAATGCATCATCTACAACAGGAAGAACTGGAGGTATAGCTAAAGGCCTATGTTGTGGTAAATGCAAAAAGGTCCTAAGCCTTTTCCTTGAATCTGAGAAATCTTGTCCCTGCCATTGGAATTGCTCTCTCATGGCATGTAAGGTTTCCCCAAAGGAAAATTCCTCTGGTGGAGAGGCAGAAGGAATCGATTCCTCAGCATCGGAGTCTTCATAAGTAGAAAAAGGAGCTTCTGGATGGTCTGTATTGTCTGTATCATCAGAAGAATCATCTGAGGACACTGGCTCAGGGGGCTCTGTTCTAGGTCTCTTTTCTGGAGGAGGTTGAGAGGCCCTGTTTGGATGAGATTGGGATCCCCTTATTAAAGAGATGAGATCCTCTGCCGGAGTGAGCATTTGGGAACTGGAACTGGGCCTGTGAGAGGGGGGGCTTAACAGGCACAGACTTGGAAGTTTTGGCTGCTTTAGCCCTGGCAAAGGCCTTTATGGACATGGCTGCAGGCGGCCTAGCAGCACCACGTGCAGGGGTTGAAACATCCAAAGGGATGGTGTCCGATAATTCTTGTGAAACCACAGTAGCAGGTTGAATTTCAGAGGCCGATTCAACCAGGTTAGAAGGGGCCTCGGTAGTAGTCATGGATTCGGCTGATGATAGAACCGTTTGCTCGGTTTCGGCCGAAACAGACACACTCGCGGTTTGCTTAACCGCGGTTTCGGCCGAAACCGCGGACCGCGAGTGTCGGTCCTTTTCTTTGCGTTTCTTAACAACTTGTGAAGTCGGAGGATCCGACGGCATTATGTACGCAAAATCTGAGCCGAAAAACTGTTCAGCAAACTCCGACCGACGTCTAAGCGTCCGTCGGTTGAAAGAAGCACAGGCTAAACAAGCTGCTACGTCGTGGTCTGGGCCTAAACAAGGTAAGCAGTAAGAGTGGAAATCTTTATGAGGTATTTGTTTCCCACAAGTTAAACAGTTATTCACTTTTTCCGACATCGGCTGAGGCAAGAAAGAGTCCCCAGCGGGTACTTAGCTTTTTAGAAGTCTTCGAAGAAGTATTCGGTAGTAGTAATCTCTGGATCTGACCGACCGGCACTTGCGAACAGCTTCTGCTTCGGGCGCCACGCGGCAAGAAAGACTGAGGAAAATGGCGTCGGCTGATGCCTTTATACCCGAAGAACTGCAGCTATGACGTCGGGTGAAGTGCGACACCAGCCGAGGCCAGACCCAGACTTTGGAATCCGGACAACCGAAGGGCTGTCTGACGACAGGAAAACCCATTTGTAAGGACTGCAGATGCATCGTTGAAGGACATCCCCTGATCAGAGTATTTAAATCTTCAGCCATTTTGATAATTTGTTTTTTTAGGCATAGGGGACCTGCACATGTGGCCCAGGCATCGGTTTTTTAGACACAGATTTAAATTTTGGCCTTAGTTTTTAAGATAGCGTCGGTCTAATATACAAATCTGTAGGCCTGAAAACACCCTCAGAAGCCACTGCCTGCACAGCAGCTCTGGACCAATCTAAGGTAGAGACATCCGCAGGTTCCATAATTGAAGCATCTCACGGCATACCAGACTCGGAATGGGTCTCAGTAGAGGCCTGCGAATCAGAAGTAGCGGGTATCGGGGACTGCGAAAGCGCCTCACTGAGTACTAGCGAACTGGCGACTGGCTTAGGAGAAGCGCCGTAGTCAGTTTTGGACCTTGACGGTATGTCTTTTTTTTTGCGTTTTTTAGGTATTCCGGTAATCTGATTGCTAACTGATGACATTTCTGGATAATTAAAGCGTGATCCAAAATATTTAGAAGCAAAAATATACCAGAGTTTAATGGTGCATTGATTAAATTTAGCACAAAACCGACAGCAAGGTACAGTGTGGTCAGGGCCTAGGCAAGGAATATAGTACAAATGAAAATCCTTATGAGGCATTTGCTTCCCACAAATAATGCAATTAACTTTTACTGACATCAGTAAGGAGCAAGAAAAAAAGTTTCCCCAATGGGGTACTTCGCTTTTTAGTTGAAGACTTCGGTTCTGAAACTAGAAAACGAAAATTTTAGGAGTCTGCCAACCGGCACTTGCGAACTGCTTCGGACACCGCACGGCAAGACTGACTGATGTAATTGCGTTGGCTGCATGTTTTATACCTCTGACGACCTGACGTCATGGAAGAAGGGACAGCAACCGATGCAGGACCCAAGACTTTGTTAATCAGACCGACTGAGGGCAACCTGCCAGCAGATTACCCAAATGTAATAACTGCAACAGTGAAACAAGAACAACATCTCCGACTTCACATGGATGGGGAGCCTGTTCCATAGACGAGGTAGTCACTGGGACACATACCTCAATCTCCAGCAGGTCCTATTTATATCACAGGCAAGGTTTAAGTCTTTAGAATGGGTAACTCAGGTACTGTTATTTTGTGGATATAAAGGTCCATTAGAGTGGGGTCTGACAATGCCCTGTATGCCAGGCATAGATCTCCCCTCAAAAGCCTGTAGGAGACCGAATACAAGGATAGGGCCTTGAGCAGGTCCGCATAGGACATACTTACACCCTGTATTAATTTAGTAAGGAACCTCTGTGGACGTTCCAATTGTTGGAAATGCCTGGTTAGGTACACACAGAGTAGTTGTGTAAAATCTTACCATAACCACAGATGTCCCTCTCTTCCATGTTGAAGTATTCTTGTTGTGGATTTTCTGACTCGGGCAACCTGTACGTCAGCTCCTATACAAAAGCTTCAGCTTGGCTGTTGCAGCTGCGTGGGATGCCACACCTAGGGCCATAAACCAGGGTCCTTAAATGTGACGTCTGCAAGCACAGACCTCAGAACTTGAAAGCCCAGCAGGAGTATAAGGCCCAGCAAGAGTAGATGCCAGTGATGTCAGGCATAGGGCCCTTATGTGGGTTTCATAGGCCCCCAGTGCAGGGTATAGGGTACCAGGAGCCTAAGGACATGCTGTACTGGGTAAGAGAAAAGGGGGTTTTGGGGTGGGGGGGGTGGGAAGGAATACTGCAACATAGAAGAGAAGAACATCTATGGTTAAGGTAAGATTTTACACAACTGTTCTATGTCCTATTTCTGTTTCGCAGTATTCTTGTTGTGGGAGAATACCACAGCTTAGTTGGAAGGAAGGGTGCTGGAAGAGGCTCATTCTAAAAATCCCTGTAGGATTGCCCTGGCAATTCCTGATAGTGCTCTGGAGACATTGTCTAATTTGTAGTGTTTGGTGGACCATGTTGTGATGCCCGTGCCCTGATCCAGCAATCAAGGAGCTTCAATCCTCACCACTAACACCAGTGAGGGGCATTTCATACAGGAGAAAAGGATAACAAATGCACACAGTAAAGTGCAATTTCCCGTTACATCTCTGGAAATTCCAAGCCAATAGAAGTTCTGCATAATATGCCTCTTTGTACGTTTTATGCCCATATGACCTGCAAAGGGAATATCATGGGCTATGGCAAGAAGTGCCAGACGGTAGGCTCTAGGCACAACCAACTGCTGCACTGTCTCACCTTCTAGCCCTCCCTCAAAAGTATGCATAACCCTTTGTCCCAGTATACAGATTCCCCTTTTCCTTGAGAATCAGGTGTCTCCCTAGCTACCTGCCTCAGGCCTTGAAATGCAGGGTCTGAGAGCGGAGCCTGTATCAACTCTCTCCTTGTAACCGTTCTCAGCTCCCCTTCCACAGGAAGTCTGGCATCCTCTGACAGTGGTGCCTCACTGTCAGCCTGGGGACTACTACGACTGGCCTCTACCTTTGCAGTCACTCTGTCCAAAGGACCATCAGTACCCACAAGCAGCTGTGGCTCACCTTCAGTCTCATTGCTACAGTGTAGCTCCCTCCATGAAGTAACCATCTCAGCAGTCCTGGATGCAAGTATGCAGTCTGTCTGGGTCTCCCCCAGGCTACCAGACCCACATGCTTGTCTCCTAGCCTGACTGCATGTAACTGCATGGGCACATGGCACTGCCTCATCCAAATCCTTCCCTATCAGGACATCTGCAGGATAGTAGTTCAGTAACCCTGTTGTCTCAAGACAACCTACTGGCATTTTGTCTTTCCCACTTACTGGCGCCCTCACCTTTTGTTTCCCACCTTGCCTCTGTGGACATCTGTACGCCACAGGGCCCCCACTGGCTGCACTCAAAACATTTAACCCTAGCTCCTGGACATGTACCTGGACTAGTGGCTTCCCCTGCTACTGGCAGATTCTGTTGAGGTAGTCTATGCTGCCCATCATGGGTTCCTTTAGACCCATGAGCTGTATTGGGGGGGGGGTCCCTTTCCTGGCTCCCCTGCTTGCCAGGTATAGGTCTTCCTTCTTCCCCAACTCATCTGAAGTAGCACATTGTCTGTCAGCTAACCAGATCCTCATATCCTCAGGTGGTGCTAAGGGCTTGTTTCCTCACTAAAAGGTCTGCCAGCCCTTCAAAAGTGGTGACCTGACATCCACTCACCCACCTATGGAAATAAGTGCTAAGTTCAGCAACATATTCCCACACATCTGCCTTGCGTCTAAGCTCAGGAAATTTTTCCTATACGTTTCAGGTGTTAACAAACAATTCTAACAAGTGATTTTTAGCAGTATAATCAAAACATGCGTCACACATTTTTGACAAAACAGTTACATCTTTACCATTGAGAGGGTCAAGAACCATACCCAGCGCCTTTGGTCAACACTATACTGTTTGAATGCTCTCTCAAACATATGCATGACACTATTAAAATTATCCCCCTCTTTAAATTGTGGAAATAATTTACTGACCTTTTGTGCTTCTGGGGTCCAGTTACTCCCTTCCCCATTACCTCCATGACTCTGGCGAAGAGTCAGCATTTCTCTCTCATGCCTCCTCTGCCGCTCCTTTTCCACGGCTTCCATCTCCAAACATCTGGCCTCCAACTCAAGTCTCTTTAGCTCCAGATGGATTTTTAAGTCCACTGCAGAAAGGTTGAGCTGTCCATTCTCCAAGGGTATTACATCTCCACTGCTAGTCTGATTGTCCCCCTGGTTGCTGTTTTCAGATGCAGCTGTAACCAAGGCTGCAATCAGGTCTGCTTTAGGTTTCCATGCACCAGTCCCCTAGCCTGGCAAATCTCTGCCACCTGGCTCCTTCTCAGCTTTCCATACTCCTCTGCTGACATGCTGCCTGCTCACTCTAACTAAGCTAACAAAAGAAATAAAATAATTGTGATCTGAACTCTGAGTACTCACTGCATGGCTGATTTAGAGTACAAAACACCTTCAAAGCTCAATGTACACAAGCTACAGTAATTCACTCTACACACACCACTACAAGCAAATTAGTATTTGCCAATCAATTAATATGTGGTGTGGATATCCCACCACTGCCAAACAATGTGATGCCCATGCCCTGGGCCAGCAATCAAAGAACCTCAATCCTCACCAGTAACACCAGTGAGGGGCATTTCATATAGAAGGAAAGGATAACAAATACACACAGTAAAGTGCAATTTCCCTTAAGAGCACACAGAGATCAGTCAGCCAAGGGGCTGGTCGCTCCCTTGCACTCCAGGTCCCCAATAAGACTCCCCACTACCACAGCTATAGGGTCCAGATCTCAGCCTAGTGGGCAAGCTAAAACCTCCAGTACCCTCTCTGTCCAACCAGTGCTTTGTCCCCCTGCCCAAGTAGCTGAGACGCACATACTTTGAGAAGTTTATACAACCACACAGACACTCCTGGGAAAGGTTGGCACAGGTTCTCCAGCTGTGCCCCTTTTACCCAGACTATACACAGTACAAATCACTGCCACCACCCAGCTAACATTTATCAATTACTCAAAGGCCCTTAAAAGGATGTCCGATTATTACTGTGCAGTATTACCAAAATGGCAGTATAACTAAACAGTCAAGGCTTATTAGAGTGACTTGGTACACAATCACTATATACATGCAATGTACTCAGAGCTTAACTTATCTCTACACAAAACAGCCAGAGTTAAAAGGGTTTAAAAATATTTAATAATTAAAAACACAAGACAATACTTTTTACTACACAGTGCTAGTCAAGAGTTCAAAGATTCAGAGAAATATTCAAAATAATTCAGTAGTACAATTCTGACATCACAGAAAAAACACAGTCTAATCTTTCTAGTTTCTAGCTATTTCTAAGAGAAAACACAAGTCTAAGATAAACTTACATATAGAGCAAGACAGAGTGCTGAGGAGTCAGATGGTCAAGACAAAAATGCTAAAAGCGCTGTGATTCTCGGTTTTTAAAAATCACATTCCTGGTTCACATTACACCATTCTCCACACTTCCCTGGGTTTCCAGGCTAACCGAAACCACATTTTTTAGTAAGCTCACACCTGGTCAGGAAGCAAAGCCATAAAGAACACTTATGCATGCAAAGTCTGGCCATTAATCTGGCCTTAAAACAATAGCAAGAATTCCTTCACCAAGACAGGCCGGAGCCAACTTAAAAGATCAAAGACAGTCATACAATGCTTGACTTAGCTTCCGTACAGCAGAGTGCACTGTTACATTTTGTCAGAAAAATATGTATTAATGTGTGTACTTAATGCTAATTAGAAACTAAATAAGTTAACACGTTTTTCATTCTATTTTATATGCACTATTTTATATACAGTTGAGTTTCATATGAGACTAAAAGATGCTTTTTGAAACGGCAGTGTGCTTTCTGAAACTTGCAAGATGCCCTCTGACCTAGTAATTGCTAGCACAGCAATATTCATGTTTATGCCTTTTGGAAATGTACATGAGAAGCAGGTGATTATCTGCTAGGTCAGGAAGAAATGAATGAACAATGCTATATTCTGTAATGTAATGATTTTGAACAGTTAGCTCTGTTCGAAGTATGAGAACATGCACAGCTGTAGGAAGTTAGAGATAACAGACAAAAGACTGTTGGAGAAATGAACTGCAATCTATACTTGCTTTGTGCTCAAATTAGCCATAGTACCTTGAATGGTAACATTACATATATCTAACCGGTGGTAGCCAAGGCTACGTTGTTTTTCTTCGGAAGTTTCTCACAAAAATTGATAGTAAAAGCAGAATATTTTAAAAACAATCACTACGAAATGATGACAAAACTTGTGATTCACTACGTCAGCTTGGTAGGCAATGTCTTATTAGAAAATGTATAAAAATGCTTGCATTTCCTGATTCTAGTTAGACAAACTCTGTATTAGCACGTTTTTTGTCTCCTTGCTGCAATATTAAAGTGCCTTAACCTGAACCTACCGTGTATTGATCATTTTTAAAGTATATTTTTCCTTTGACAGTTTGGTCCTTCGAGCCGGATACAAATCTTTCACTTTGGCTCAGATCAGAATTGGGCCCGGTGGCATGTACCCGTACGGAGAAGTGGCCACATCAGCTCTTCTGCTTTGAAAGACCTCTGACTGAATTGTCGTTCGAAAGAGGCTAGCCACCATTTCTGATCTGGGATTGGAGGACGGGTCAACGTTCCGGTGGGATCAAGACACGGAGGGTCAGGTAAGGAGGAATTTACCTTTTTTCTGCTTTAGATCAGGGACTTGTTACAGTATTATTGTTTTGTCAGGGAGATTTGCATGTGCAGATCAGGGACAAAAAGATTGCTGACTTGTCATAGATCAGGGAAACAGAATAGGTAGGCAGTTATTCTAGATAAACTGTGAAAAGGTGTAAATCGTGGTACCACGTGATAAAAAGGGTTACGTAACAATTTCTAACTTAGCTAAGGCAACATGGGAAATCAGTGCATGAAAAGTTCCCGAGACCCGCCCTTAACCGAAGATGCAAAATATATGCAATTACAGCGTGCCAATAATGTTAGGTATTATAATAATGGGTTGATAAACACAAATTTGACGGTAATTTAGATAAACCTTCACTTATTAAACTTGTTAAACAACTTAAAACAGACGGGAAAGGTCAGCTAAAAAAGCAACAATTAGGAGTCCCTCAGGCACACAGGTGGCTTGAGGAAGCAAACCGCAGGGAACAAAAGATTAAAAAATTCAAAAGCAATGTTCTTACATAAAGAAGACAATAACTTGGTAATAGCAACAGCCCCTCCACCCCCTCCGCTTCCCTTACCAGAATATGAAGCGAGTGGACAAGCTGATCCACCTCCGCTATACCCAGCTGTTCCTGCAAAACCAAAACAGTTTGTCAGAGATCCTATTGAGACCAGGTCTCGAACACGCAACTTAAGAGGGGATATTGAATTGTATGAAATGAATAAAAATTCACAAGCTATGAGTGAAGAAGAGATGTCCACTCATAGAAGTACCAAATCCGCTGGCAGGACAGGACCCAACTCTTCTAGAATATAGACCGTGGACACCGGAAGACATCCGGAAAGCCACAGAGGGAATTCCCCCATCCAAAAGTTAATTTCAGAAAATTCTTAGAAGACTTACAGGGCATGAGGTTAAGTTACCATTTGAATGGAGAGGAAGTAGAGAAAGTAGTTAGACAAATCATAGGTCCAGATTGGCACATGATCAGTGGCAACTGGAATCCCCGTGACGCAGAGCTTAGACCACTCCCACATAGTAACGCAGAACTGGACAACGGAGTGAAAGGTCTGACAGACCGAATCTCTGAGAAATGGAAGCCTAGGGCTGATTGGACTTGCATTAATCAATGCATACAACAAGAAGGTGAAACTGTTGATAGATACTATGCCAGATTATTAGAATGTTTTAATAACCATTTTGGAATGCAGGTACCTGAAGACCAAACACATGATTCCCCATATGAGCAACAGTTAAAGAATGCATTTTTAAAAGGCAGTATTGCACCCATTAGCAGCTTTATTACAAAGCACATGGTAGATCATCGTACAAGTAGATTACAGTCACTACTTGAATATGCAAGACATGCCAAAAGGCATTTTAATAGCAAAAAGAAAAAGAAAACTCAAGTATTTGCAGTAGAAGACGGATCAGAAGTCTTTGTAGTACAAACTGGGAAGAAGGGTAAGAAAAATACCCAGGGAAACTATCTGATAAACGATCAGAAGACTTTGAAGAGAGAAAGAAAAGGGGTGAATGTTTTAAATGCGGAAAAAAGGGACATTTAGCAAGGGATTGCAGGCAAAAGAAGGTAACCACAGAAGACAGAGGGTGAGGACTGACTATATGGTAATCAAGAATCACTGGATAGGAATAAACAAGAAAAGACAAGTGCAAATGTGATAGAAGGGGTAGAGAATGTGACAGAAGAAATAGAGGATGTACATGAAATCACAGATAATGAAGAAAATGAAATTTTGGACTTAGCATTATTGAGCCTAGAGCTCTACTTAGCAGACAAAACCGGAAGTTACACTTCTGGTAGAGGGAAGTTAAATTCCTGTGCGACTCAGGGGCCTCACGGACCCTGATACATCCTTCCAAACTACCAGAAAATTCAGAATCACTTGACTACATATTAGTGAAAGCAGCTAATGGACAGCTGTATCGGGAGCCACTCTCCCACAACATAGCAATAACCGACCCAGTTTCGGGGATGACCCAGAAAAGCAAAACTGTTTCTGCAAAATGCCCAGTGAATCTTTTCGGCAGAGACCTAATGCAGATATTTGGCATAGCCGTAGTTCCAACTATGCAGGGTATGGAGGCACAGCGACAAATGGATACTTTTGTAGTGCGACCGGAGGGTGAAACATTTTATTGGTACAGCCAGGACTTCGTTACGACTGATCCAGGGGCAGTAACCGAAGAACTGATGAACGTAACCATCAGTAAATCCCCCTCCCTTGACACTGATAAACAGCATTTGTTGCATTGCACTCTATATTACTGTAACAGACCAGGACCTGATAAAGAATATGAGCAAGAACTGTTTAGAAACCATGCTAACAGATTAGTATTGCGAAATCTGTACTGGGACACAGAAGGAAACCGTGTAGTAAGCTGTTCATTGCCCCAGGAATTCCTAGCACTTTACAAATCTAATCGATTACCACATGTGAGTTTGACTAAAGATAGAAGTTTGAAGTGGGCAGACCTAGGAGAAAAAGTCACAAGGTGGGAAAAGCAGACAGAGTTAGAACTTTCCGAACAGGGAATCCAAAAGCAGAAACTAAATAAGATAACGCAGACACACCCAGCTGTACACTCACAGGCAAGTGAGGATAGCAGAGTAGCACTCTTACTAGAGGAAGAGGAAAAAGCCTTACGAGACATACCAGAGACTCTGGTCAACAGGGAAATCAGATGTAGGACTTATTCGTACAGCAGGACCAGTTACTATCACGCCAAAATCAGCATTTAGACCTCAAGAGAGACAGTATCCCTTGAGAAAGGATGCAGAAATAGGAATCAAACCTATAATAGCAGCCCTACTTAAGGAAGGAGTCTTGATAGAATCTCCTGATTCACCATGTAATACACACCCTTATTTCCTGTTAGGAAAGCAAACAGAGAATAGCGTATGGTCCAAGATTTACAAGCTATAAATGATGCAGTTATACCCAGGGCACCTACGGTGCCAGATCCACACACCTTAATGAATGATTTGAAACCTCAACAAAAGTATTTTTCTGTGGTAGATATTAGCAATGCATTTTTCTCAATACTGATGCACCCTGACAGCCAACATTGGTTTGCATTTACATTTCAGGGGAAACGGTATACATATACGAGACTACCACAGGGATATTGTGAAAGTCCAACAATATTTGCACAAGAAATGGCAAGTAACCTGGCGGGATTTATCCCACCGAAAGGCAGTCAGATTTTACTTTATGTAGACTACATTCTGCTGGCAGCCCCCACCCAGCAAGAATGCAGAGAGGATACCATAGCATTATTACAATTTTTAGCCACTCAAGGACACAAGGGTAAACAAAAACAAACTGCAACTTTGGAAAAAACAGGTCGAATACCTGGGATATGTAATCTCCAAAGAAGGCAGAATATTAGATGAAGACAGAAAAACAGCAATATTACAAGCACCTAAACCAAATACCAAGAAGGAAATCATGTCCCTCCTGGGTACTACTAACTTTTGTCGGAGCTGGATTTCAAACTATACCTTGGAATCTGCTCCACTGATTACCTTGATATTCAAAAAGCCAATGGCAGCACAAGATTTACTACAGTGGACACCAGAAGCAGAATCAGCTTTCTGCAAACTGAAACAACTGATAGCTTCTTCCTTAGTTTTAGGATTACCGAACTATCAAACGATTTTTTCAAACTGTAGATTGTAAGCAAGGTTATAGGACATCAGTGTTAACACAACAGCATGGGGACAAAACGCCCCATAGCTTATTATTCATCACGGCTAGACCCAGTGGCGCAATCCTTGCCCCACTGTGTACAAGCAGTAGTCGCAGCTGCAATGGCAGTGCAGGCTTCAACCTCAGTAGTATTGTTCCACCCTCTCACATTGAGAGTACCTCATGCAGTCGGGATTATTTTACTGCAAGAAAAAGTAGCATATCTTTCTCCTGCTAGACATCAAGAAAAGGCAGCATATCTTTCTCCTGCTAGACATCTTTCCTGTATGACTATCCTGTTGAGCCAACCTCATATGACAATTGCACGATGCACAACTTTGAATCAGTCAACCTTGCTCCCAACCCCTGCAGATGGCAACCTATTTTCAAAGGACATAATTTTTATTACTCTAGATATTGTGGACCTCTTTGGTTCTATCCCCCATGACATAGGGTTGTTATGGCTTGAAGAAAGTATAGTACATTATGGTGGTCTCTCTGGTGATGTATTCAGGACCTGTCTTTTGTTAATGGAAACAGTCCTCAAGAACAATTTTATGTTCTTTCAGGGTGAATTTTTTAGGCAAGAAAAGGGGGTAGCAATGGGGGCTAAATGCTCCCCTATATATGCCAATATTGTTCTCACATGGTGGGAGATTCAATTTATTAATCAATGTGAATTCAGCAACTGTTGGGTTCTTTACAAACGTTTTCTTGACAACATAGTTATTTTCTGGACTGATACAGTTGAAAGGTTTTATGAATTTTTGAAATACATAACAAACAGTACAACCTTCTTGGATTTTACTTACAGCATTAATTACGATGAATGTATTTATTTAGATGTTTTGTTAAGCAAGGGGGATGACCATTTTACTTCCAAGATATACAGGAAACCCACCTTTTCAAATTCCTACCTTCATTTTTCCAGTGGACATCCATTTGGACAAAAGAGAAATATTTTGAAGGGCCAATTGATTAGGTCAAGTAGGATGACGTCAGAGGATGTTGATTTCTTTGAAGATGGTAAATACATTTTGGAGATGTTTAAGGAAAGGGGGTACCCATCCTATTTGTGTGAGGAGGTTTATAAAGTGGTATTGGAAGGTAGGAAAATTAGATTTTCCCCTATTTTAGGGCAGGATGAACCAGTCAACACTACCAATCCTGTTGAATCAGGATCAACCAATATTAACATCCATAACAATAATAATTTTTCCAAAGCTTATGTTATGGATTATACCGGTGATTCAGTTGTACTTAAAAAAGTTATACATAGGGAATGGGACAGGTTCAAGGAAATCACTGATTTGGAATACATCAAGAAGCAGCCATTACAATTTATATATCGGAGAGATACCAATCTCAAAAATATTTTTGAGTTTGGTGGACATACTACAGGGGACATTCTTACTCACAGAAAGGGTACATTCAAGTGTGGTACATGTTCCCAATGTCAACACATTAAAACAGGTTCCACTTTCACAATTCCAGATAGAAACAGAACTATCACCAGTTCTGGATTTGCCAATTGTAATACACAGGGTGTAGTATATATTGCCACATCATTCCTGTTCTTCCTTTTATGTAGGGAAAACAGAAAGGAAATTAAGGTCCAGAATTTATGAACATTATTACGAAATGAAAAAAGGGAATTTCAATAATGCTTTGTTTCGGCATTCTCAAACATGTACCAATTCTTTTTTTCATTTTTTTGTACTGGAGATAGTACCTAAAGAAATCAGGGGTGGCATGTGGGAAACTAAACTGGAGTATAGGGAATTGTATTGGCAAATAATTTTGGATGCCACCAGAGAACCAGGTCTGAATGACATGCTCTCTATTGTTCCAGTTTTAAAATTAAGAGCTGCCAAGTTGTGATTTTCTGTTTGTCCACTAGATGGTGACAGAACACCATTTATTCACTCATTCATTTTTTTCTATTCTATTTTTGTGCTTATTTTTTAACATGTAATTTAACACTGATTTTATTTAAGGTATTTATTGAATTTGAGGTTCTTGATCCTTTATACCATGTTTGTGAATTTTTTATATATATTTATTATCAATTTTATTATACATTAAATGAGATTAAAACAATATTTTTAAGAGTTATATTAAATGTATATTAATTAATCACCTCATAATTCAATTATTCAATTCATTACTTATGTATAAAAGCAGTGTATTATTCTAAGTAGTTGTGTGTTTTATCTGACGAAGATACTCGAAAATGTACTTCCTTGGAGAAAAGCGTTATTAAACTGTTTTTGGACTTTCACTCTTGTGTGTTCCTGCTGTTTATCCTCACTACACCAGTGGAATTAACCTACCAACATTTTTGGATTCATTGCTGTTGTGCTCATACCCTCATTTGGACTCCACGAGTGATTTTGTGTGTTACTGTTGCAAAAGTCCTCGTTAAAGAAATTATTCCTACATTTGGCATACCGGAAAAGATTTATAGTGACAATGGCACACACTTTGTAAATCAAACTATACAACAACTTAGCCATTATTTCGGGATTTCTCTGAAAAATCATTGCGCATACCACCCCCAATCTGTAGGATAAGTAGAGAGGCATAATGGGGTTTTGAAAAACGAGCTTAGAAAATTGATTAGTGAGACACAAAAGAACTGGGTGCACTGTTTACCTCTGGCACTGTTGAGCATGAGAACTGTTCCAAATGCAAAAGGGTTAACTCCTTTTGAAGTTCTGTTTGGGAGGGCATATTATACACCTCAATGAAAACCTCTCATGCCTGCAGAGCAGGAGGCTGACAGCTCACTTGCAGGGTATATGAAGCGATTTTTGAATAAAACTTTTGCAGTTAAATTCTGTTTCAGATAAAGAGCAAACCAGACCACTGGAGGCAGCAGTAGCCCCAGGCATGTGGGTCTGGGTGAAGGACGTGAAGAAAAAGAACTGGAGTTCTCCGAAGTGGGAAGGGCCGTACCAGGTACTACTGTCGACACCCACTGCAGTCAAGATCGCAGAGCGAGCGTCCTGGATTAATTTGACACACTGTAAACTGGTTAAGAACTTTGAACTGGACAAAAACCTTGTTACTGTTGTACAACGAGAACAAAATGACCAGGTATAGAGTAAACAGAGATGCAGAACAACCTCAGAAAATTTGCATGATTATTCTGATAGCCATACTGATAACATTGATCTTTTTGTTGTGGCCTTTCCTTTTCCCAGCCACAAAAGTTGAACTGATCAAACGTGATGCATTACTCAGACTGGCATCCAAGCTTTAACACTTACCAGGCAATTAAATGTGTGTATGCTGAGACTTTCAATGTTTTGAACTGCTGGATTTGCACAGCTATACAGACAGCATACGGGGGATTATTAATGACTGCTGTCCCTCAAGGGGTCAATGAGACCTGGGAAAACTTGATTTTTGATACTTCACCTGTGAAGTCACAAGACAAAATAGCATTGTACCTACTTGTTACACAAAAAGGGATTGTATGTTTTTATAAGAACGACACTATTCAGGTGGGTTGGAGCAATTGCAATGTGACTTTCTTATAAATGTTATATTCAACCTAGCAAGACTAAAACTTTTTGTGATACAAACTATGATGCATATTTTGCTAAGATGAATAAAAGTGTTGATGAGATACAGCATAATCCTGTTCTTTTAAAACAACTTTCTATTATTGATAAGAAAATGTTTCATGCAGGGCAAGCTTATATCAATACTAAAGTAGAGAATTGTTATTTTATTTGTGGGGAAAAAAGCATAAATGGCTATCTGAGAATTGGTCCGGCAGTTGTTTTTTGGGTTACCTGGTTCCGGCCATGCGACACACTGCAGCTTTGCCTCAGGGAAAAATTCGAAACGTCAGAGAGGTCAGCAGCAAACCCAGAAGTCCGATTAAGAGACCCGAGAATCCAGTAAGACGAATCGAAGCAGGATGGAGAAACCATAACTCCGTAAAAAAACAAAGATAAACTGACACACATGGACTTGAGTGACACCATTATATCATGGGCGGGCATAGCCCCTGCATATGGCGCAGTGAAATCGATTTGGAAGCTGAGAAAACTGTCTAAACTTCTCGAAGTTATGAGCAATGCAACTTTTTCTGCTCTCGAATTAGTGACTGATGACCTGAATGCTATGAGAACTGTGGTGCCTCAGAACCGCATGGCTCTTGACTTTACCCAAGCGGCGAGAGGTGGTACGTGCACTTTAATAAAAGAAGAATGCTGTTCGTACATTCCTGACAACCAGCACTAAATAAATGACCATCTTGAGGTGATCCAGCAAGTGTCGACCATGACCAAACCAGGCCCAAACCCTCTGACAGGCTTTTTCCAGAATGTGTTTGGAGGGTGGGGTTCCACCCTAATGAACATCCTGATTGCCATTTGTGTGGGATTACTCCTATTAGGAGCATGCATCTGTTGTGGTATTCCCTGCATAAAAAAGTTAATCAAAGAATTTATAGATTTAGAAGTTATGTACTCACCATAACGTTCCATCTGAGTAGGTGTATTCATTTGTCTGCAACCTGTGGGTTATGGATCCGATATCGGATCCGAACCGGCATGGTTTTCCAGCTATGGATCCGAGCTCTCAGCTCTTCCCCTCACCCATAATGCCCTGCTCTCCCTACATGACATCAGATCGAGTTTGCCAACAATATAAATACCCTGAAAAGGGTAACACATAATATGCGGGAAACTGAAAAGGCCAGGGGGATAGGAGGGCGGGATGGTTGCAGACAAATGAATACACCTACTCAGATGGAACGTTATGGTGAGTACATAACTTCTAAATCTGAAGTAGGAGATTCATTTGTCTGCAACCTGTGGGACAGAGTCCCCAGCTACCTGAATCTTGGGCGGCCATCATGGAAGGATATTCCGGAGCACCGCGGAGCCAAAGGATGCTCTACCTCTAGATGTAATATCCAACTTGTAGTGGGAAATAAAGGTATGAGATGAAGCCCAAGTGGCTGCTGAACAAATATCATCCAGAGGAATCCTAGCCTTAAAGGCCGCCGAGGTAGAAACTGACCGGGTTGAATGGGCATGTACTCCCTCTGGTGCGGGCCTTCCAGAAGCTTGATAAGCCAATAAGATGCACTGCGAAATCCAGCGTGATAATGAGACTTTGGAAATTGGCTTGCCCAAATTGAATTTAGCAAAGGAAATAAACAACTGGTCGGATTGCCTATGACCAGCTGTCCTGTTTAGATAAAATCTAAGTTGCCTGTGAACATCTAAGGAATGAAGCTTGTATTCACCCTTGTTTTGATATTTAGGAAAGAAAACAGGGAGGTTAATGGATTGATTAATATTTGCTTCAGAAGCTACCTTAGGAAGAAAGGACGGGTTGGTCCTGAGGTATACACGGTCCGGATGAAAGACCAAGTAAGGAGGCTTGGCTGATAAGGCTTGAAGTTCTGAAACTCTCTTGGCCGAGGTAATGGCTACTAAAAAGGCCGTCTTGAAAGATAAAAATTTTAGATCTACCGTCGCCGCAGGTTCGAAGGGGGGAGCGGTCAAGGCCTGAAGGACCAATGAAAGGTCCCAAGGAGGAACCACTTGCTTTACAGGGGGCCTGAGAAGAAAAGTACCTTTTAGGAAAATCTTACACAATTTGGCAGACATCAGTGGACTGGAGTCGTGATCAATACGATAATGAGAAATTGCCGCAAGTTGCACTTTGACCGTGGAACTGCTGGCACCATCATTAAAAAGAGTGGTTAAGAAGTCAAGCACCAGAGGAAGGGGAACTGTGAAGTGGTTTAGACCTTGCCGCTTCGCCCACATGGAGAACCTTTTCCACTTGCTGCGGTAAACTTCCCTGGTGGATGGTTTATGAGCTGCCACCAGGATGGCCTTAACTGGAGACGAAATACCGGGAGTCCTGATCAGGAGTGGAACTGGAGCAGCCAAGCAGTCAGCTTCAGGTTGTCCAGATTCGGGGCTGATAAGCAGGATGGGTGAGATATCAGATCCGGAATGGGATCTAGAATCCAAGGAGGATTCACTGAGTGAGACCTTAGGAAAGGGAACCAGATCTGCCGAGGCCAAAATGGGGCAATGAGAATCATTCTGCACCCCAACCGAGAGGCTTTCTGAAGAACTTGGAGCATCAGAGGCAAAGGGGGGTAAGCATAAAGAAGACCGGGTGGCCAAGCATGCACCAGAGCGTCTCTTGGGGTATCTCCGGGAGGAGGTATTAGAGCGAAAAAACTGTCGCACTTGGTGTTTGAGGGAGACGCAAAAAGATCGCAACAAGGAGTTCCCCACCGTGCGAAGATGCGTTTCGCTACCTGAGCATTGAGAGACCACTCGTAAGAGGAGAGAATGGTGCGACTTGAGTTTGTCCGCAAGGATGTTGGACCGACCCGGAATATGCGTTGCTATGAGAAAGCGGTTGGTGGAGATTGCCCATTCCCACACTCTCATGGCTTCTCAACAAAGCGGGTAAGACCTGGTTCCTCCTTGCTTGTTGACATACCAGACGACAGACATGTTGTCCGACTGAATTGCAATAGTTCTCAAGGGAAGAAAGGCCTGAAGTGCTAGCAACGCTAAGAGCACTGCTCTCATCTCTAGAACGTTGATATGCAGTAAGTTCTCTGAATCGTTCCATGTGCCTTGGACCGTCCGGCCTGCAAAATGCCCCCCCCCCCACCCGAGGCGGGAGGCGTCCGGTGCTCACCGTGGCGAGAGGGGGAGAAGCACAAAAGGGGCGGCCTCCGTGGAGATCTGGAGAGTGGAGCCACCACAGGAGGGACCGCTTGCAAGCCTTGCTGATCGCAATGGGATGATGCATAGGAAGAGCAAGATACGACCACTGAACTAGGAGTGTCCATTGAAGGATGCGCATATTGAACCTGGCGAGAGGAAGAGCAGCTATCGCTGCCATGGACCCTAGAGCCCTCAGGACCAACTCCACCGGAACTGAGCTGGAGTGGAGAATGGCCCGCACCTGGAGCTGCAGATTCTGAATTCTGTCCGCAGTGAGGAAGGCTCTTAACCGTCTCGTGTCTAACCTGGCACCTATAAAATCTATGAACTGCGTGGGTGCTAGGTTGGATTTTTCTGTATTTATTGTGATGCCCAGATGGGGAGCTAGATGGAGAAAGGAATCTCGCGCCAATAATAGTAGATGCCTTGTTGGAGCGGTGAGAAGCCAGTCGTCCAGGTAAGGGAAGACCTGCACCCCCTGAAGCCTCAGGTGGGCCGCTACCACTGCTAATACTTTGGTGAACACCCTGGGGGCTGTGGTGAGACCAAAGGGAAGGACCCGGAATTGGTAGTGACTGGCTCCCAGCCGGAAGCGGAGAAACCTCCTGGAGCACCTGTCCATTAGTATATGGTAGTACGCATCCTTGAGGTCTATGGAGCACATCCAGTGATTTTCTCCCAGAAGGGGGAGAATAGACTGCAACGTAACCATTCGGAACTTCTCCTTGGGAACTGCCAGGTTCAAGAGTGAAAGGTCTAAAATTGGTCTTAGATCCCCCGTCTTTTTTGGCACTAAAAAGAACCTGGAGTAGAACCCTGATCCGATCTGGTCCGGGGGGACGGGCTGGGATGGCTCTTTTCTTTAGCAGATGGCCAATTTCTGCCAAAGCGGCCTCCCACTGACCGGGTGGAACGTCGGGGAGGGACTTCAATTTTGGCATGTGACGAAATGGGATACGGTATCCTCTGGATATGATTTGGAGGACCCAGCGGTCTGATGTTATGGACTCCCATGCCGCTAGGTGCTCCGAAAAACGTCCCCCGACTGCCTCCAGAGTGGAGCAGCCGGGCAACCTTTCAGGGCTGCTGCGCGGGCCGTTCAGAGAAGGGTTCTCTGGACCCGAAGTTCCTGGGAGCCCCTCTGCCCCTGGGGCGGCGTCCTCCCTGTCCTCCTCTGCCACGGAAGGACTGGTTGTCCGGAGCGGGTTGGGATTGCTGCGACTTCTGGAACCACATCTTCTTCTGGCCCTTTTGGTTCCTAGAATAGGGCCTCTGGGGCACAGAGAAGCGGATTCCGACGGCAGACAGCGTCTTCCCGTCCTTTTCGCTCTGGGTCAAGGTATCACGAACAGTTTTGCCAAAGAGGGCAGAACCATCGAAGGGGGCGTTCGCAAATGACGCCTTGAAGGGCTCCGTGAAATCGCAATGACGGAGCCAGGCCTGACGTCTGGTAACTAGGCCTGCCCCTGCGGCTCTAGCGGCACCTTCCGTAGCATGGGACAGTAACCGCATAGAGGTATTAGTGACAGACCTGAGAGTGGCCATACGGGTGGAGTGCAACACTTTGTCCTCCTCCGACATGGACTCGGGGGGGATGCAGCGTATTCCTTGATAAGATCGTGCTGCATCCTAATCACATGTGCCAGGTAGTTCAGCGCCCTTACTGAAAAGGTCGCTGAACTAAACATCCGCTTCCCCAAGCGGTCCATCATCCGAGACTCCTTGCTCGGGGGATGGACTGAGGGACTCTCCTGAGCAAGTTCCCTCTTGGTGGCTGCCGCTGTCAACATGGCATCTACCGGAGGCCCCTTACTCCAATGGGCACGGTCAGCCAGGGGACTAAGTATACGGTCGGGCCTTTTTGGAATTGGCTCCACGGTGTCCGGTTCCTTCCACGCCCTGGTGGTAATCAGGTCCACCAGGGGGTCGGCAGGAGGGGACACCCAAGAGGTAGACGGGCCCGCTTCAAATGCCTCCAAGAACACGGACTCGTCCGAGGAAGACTTGGGGGCAGACCCCCCCCCCCTTATGCGAAGCATTTCCATGATGTCTCCAAAAGAGACATCCTCAGGGGGTGATCTTGGGGAGCCTTCCCCTTCCTCCAAGTTCGTGTCTTCAGTGAGAGACTCGGGGGAGTCTATGTGCCTCCTTTTGCACGTATGTTTGTGGGGGGCATCCTCCAGGGGGCTGTCAGAGGACTCCTCACAAACTGTGACCTGTTCCAAAGGAACAACTTGGGGCAAAGGAGCGGGCTGTCCCAATGGCCGGATGATGGAAGCCTGGCCCAGTGCAGATGGAGCGCGGGACGGAGCCGAAGCAAGTGCCGGGGGTCCGGAAACCCTCAACAGGGCCCTCTCCACTACATCAAAAGCCGAGGGGGAGCTGACCTCGACCAAAGGATCCGATAATCGGCTCCTCCGGGATCCAAAGAGTGGATCGGAGCCGGCACCGAAGCACTCGGATCCGAGGGGACAGTGCGCTCCGACACAGACTGCGCCGAAGGAGCACTGATCCCCCCGGATCCGAAGCTCGGATCCAGGCTCCGAGAGGTCGGATCCGAAGCACTCGAGGGCAGGGTCGGATCCGAAGTACCGAGTACTATCGGCGCCGACCCACCCCGGCCCGGCTGCTCGGCTCCAACTGCTCCGAACCTGGGTAGCGGGTCGGAGAAGGAGCTATAGGTTTAAAGAAAGGGGTCGAGCTCCCCCCCAGAGGGGGGGGGGGGAGGCAAGAGCACTCCCATCTGCATCTGGGCCTGGATGAACCTTATCATCCGGTCCAGATCAGCATCCGATCAACTGTAAGTCGATCTCGACGAGGCTACCGAGGTAGGCCTTGAGTGCCTCCTGGATAGCCTCGACGGAGATCGGGCCTCCTCCTACTCAGGTCCCGGTGAAAAGCACACAGGCGACTGGAGCAGAGGAGGGGGAGAACCAGCAGACAAGGAGGCCGGAGGAGAAGCCCGCTTGGCAGGCGGGGCCGAAACAGAGGTCTCGGCCCGCCGCTTATGGTGCTTCTCCCTCCGGTCCTTCTTTCTAGCTTCCCTCTCCTCCAAACCACTACAGGGAGGTTGAGTCCCAGGAGGAGGAGGGGGAGCCGGAGAGGAGGGAACCGTAGACACGGTACCCCCCGAAGGAGCGGTAGCCGGAGCCGAGTCCGGGGGCAAAAGTCCCGCCAGGACCAGCTTCGACCTCCGCTCCTTCAATGCCCTGGGGTTGAACCCTGCACAAATGGAACATCCAGAAGTGAGGTGCTCAACCCCAAGGCATCGAACGCACCGAGTGTGGCCATCAGCAGGGGAAAGCTTATGGCCACACTCGGAGCACTTCGAAAAAATAGCCTTAGGTTGTTCAGACATCCTAAGAGCCTAGCTTTTACTTAAACTAATCTAAAAAGTAAAAGTAAACTAGTCAAACAAACACAGGCCCAAACACACACTACGCACCAGCGAGGGGAGGGGAAACTAAAATATAAAAAGGTTAATAAAACTAAACTACTTTAGCTACAAAAAGGGAAACCTAAACTTTCACACAAAACTGTCAAAAAAAGTTAAATTTTAGCACTAGAAATAGCTGAATAAAACACTTAGCTGTAGAGCTCAAGAAACCAATCTGGTCACCAGCGCGGCAAACTAGATCTGAGGTCATGTAGGGAGAGCAGGGCATTATGGGTGAGGGGAGGAGCTGAGAGCTCGGATCCATAGCTGGAAAACCATGCCGGTTCGGATCCGATATCGGATCCATAACCCACAGGTTGCAGACAAATGAATCTCCTACTTCAGATATATCAGTTTCTGAGACTTTGTATCAAAGTACTGAAATTGAAGAATTGTTGAAATGTGAAACACTTTCATAAGTTTAAACTGAATGACTCTCCCAACCGCAAATCCTGAATGGAAGAGGTTAGGAGAAGAAGCAAACTGTTTATTCTTTTGAAAATAGAATTAAAAAGTATTAACAGGGGGGAAATGTCAGAAAAATATGTATTAATGTTGTGTACTTAATGCTAATTAGAAACTAAATAAGTTAACAAGTTTTTCATTCTATTTTATATGCACTATTTTATATACAGTTGAGTTTCATATGAGACTAAAAGATGCTTTTTGAAACTGCAATGTGCTTTCTGAAACTTGCAAGATGCCCTCTGAACTAGTAATTGCTAGCACAGCAATATTCATGTTTATGCCTTTTGGAAATGTACTTGAGAAACAGGTGATTATCTGCTAGGTCAGGAAGAAATGAATGAACAATGCTATATTCTGTAATGTAATGATTTTGAACAGTTAGCTCTGTTCGAAGTATGAGAACATGCACAGCTGCAGGAAGTTAGAGAACACAGACAAAAGACTGTTGGAGAAATGAACTGCAATCTATACTTGCTTTGTGCTCAAGTTAGCCATAGTACCTTGAATGGTAACATTGCATATATCTAACCGGTGGTAGCCAAGGCTACGTTGTTTTTCTTCGGAAGTTTCTCACAAAAATTGATAGTACAAGCAGAATATTGTAAAAACAATCACTACGAAATGATGATGACAAAACTTGTGATTCACTACGTCAGCTTGGTAGGCAATGTCTTATAAGAAAATGTATAAAAATGCTTCCATTTCCTGATTCTAGTTAGACAAACTCTGTATTAGTACGTTTTTGTCTCCTTGCTGTAAGATTAAAGTGCCTTAACCTGAACCTACCGTGTATTGATCATTTTTAAAGTATATTTTTCCTTTGACACATTTTGTTGCAGTTCCACATGTAACAGCATTTTTTCCATTTAAGACAACAAGCCTGTGGGTTACATTAATATTTACAGATGACAAAATTATCTATAAAATTCTATCTAGCTTGGCTGGCAGCCTTCAAACATGTGGAAGCAGTGTCAGGCCTTTAAGGAAGGCTTTGGAGGCTGCCATTGCTCTGGTGGAGTGAGCCTTTACTCCTAATGGGAGTTTTTTGCCATGGTGAGAGAAACAGAGGCAAATGGCTTTTCTGATCAACCAGGCAATGGTTTGTTTGGAGACTGCCTTGCCATGGACCTGGGGTGGTATGAAAAGTACAGTTGTGTACACTTACCATAAATGTAGATGTTAGAGTGTACTCATTGTTGCAGTCATTACATTTGGGTCATCTGCTTGCAGCTAGCCCTCAGTCGGCCTGACTAAGTCTTGGGTCCTGCGTCATTTGCTGTCCCTTCTTCCATGACGTCAGGTCGTGAAGGGTATCAAACAAGTAGCAGACGCCATTACATCAGTTTTTCTTAACCCAGATGTCAGGTGCCCCCCTAATGGGAAGCAATTAAAATCTATAATACAAGGACATACCTCCAACAAAAAAGCTAATACACCAAAAAGGTTTTTGAGCATAGTGAGAGTAGAGATATAGCCAAAAGAAGAAAGGGGGCTGAAGGGAGGGTAACCAGGACTGCAACAGTGAATACACTCGAACATCTACATTTATGGCAAGTGTACACAACCTTACTATGTTCCTCATGTTTCACTGTTGCAGTCATTACATTTGGATAGATTCAAAAAAGCTAAGGTTGGGAGGAGGAATTTAAACAGAATTAGGACCAGCTATAAGGCCCTGCAAGACTGCAGTGGCAAAACCAGCTCTGGATTTAGAGAAAATTGGCAAATGATAATGCTTGGTGAAAGTATGTACAGAACTCCAAGTAGCAGCTTCTAGGATGTCCCTTGTAGGGACGCCCCTGAGAAAAGCTGTAGAGGTGGATGCAGCTCTGGTTGAACGGGGTCCGATGTCCTGTGGGATAGGTTTTCCATGGTGCTTATAGCAGAAATGAATGCAGTGGCCTATCCATTTTGAAATGGTTTGCTTTGAAATAGCTTTCCACTTTGTCCCTGCAGCAAATGCCACCAGCAGTCCAGATTTCCTTTGAGGTTTAGCCCTGGCCAAGTAGAATCTAAGTTGTCTGTGCACATCTATGGAGTGCAGTATCCGTCCCCATTGTTCTGTGGGTTAGGAAAGAAGGCAAGCAAATGAATGGCCTGATTAAGAGCCACACTGGATACCACCTTGGGCATAAAGGAGGGATTGGTTCTGAGGGACACCCTGTCCGCATGAAAGATGAAAAGCATCACTGCCATAAGGGCCTGTAACTCAGATACCCTTCTTGCAGAAGTGATTGCTAAAAGGAAAGCTGTTTTCCAGGAAAGGAATTTTAAAATCTGCAGTAGCACCTGCCTCGACAGGAAGAAGAATGAGTTTCTCCAAGACAAAGTTAAGGTTCCAGGCTGGAGTTGGAGCTCTCCTTGGTGGCCTTAAATTTTTGGCCCCCTCTGAGGAACTGCTTGAGCAGTGGGTGAAAGAAGAGGGGAGGCTCTGTGCTATAATGAGTGGAAATGGCTGAGGCATGAATTTTGATGGAGGAAAAGGACAAGACCTTATGAAGCATTTCAGCCAAATATTGTAGAATCTGAGGTAAATTGGGCACTACACTGCTATCAACCCTTGAGATTGGTTCCAGGTACAAAATCTTTTCCATTTTGCACCGTAAGATTTTCTAGTACTAGGCCTCCTAGCCTCCAAAATGATATCCATCACTGATTTACTGAAGGGTGGTAAAGGAGAGATCAGGTAATTAGCCAGGCTGCTAGGTTCAGGGTTTGCAGCTGAGGGTGCAGAATCTGGTTCTCCTGATGAAACAGGGAAGGGGTCTGAGGCAGGTGCCATGGGGCCAAGCGTGACACTGCGCAGGAGGGGGTACCACTGTTGGCGTGGCCAGGCTGGTGCAATTAAAATTGTCCTTGGCTTGTCCGGTTTGATCTTTAGTAGTACCTTGGAGAGCAGAGGCAAAGGAGGAAAGGCATAAACTGATAGATAGAGCATCCACTTTTCAAGCTAGTTTGTGGGGAATCCTTGTGCAAAACTTGTCCAACTGATGGTTCTGGGGGAAGGCAAACAGGACTATATCTGGGCTCCTCCATTTGCTTGTCAACATGTTGAAAATCCTTTGTTCCAGTTTCCACTCATGCGGGTCCATGAGGTTTCTGCTTAGTCCATCTGCCAGTGTATTTAGTTTTCCTGGCAGGAACTGAGCTTGTAGATTCACTTGGTAGCTCAAGGCTGTGTTCCACAATGCCATGGCTAGTCTGCAATAGGGGGTAAGAGCGGGTACTCCCCTGCTTGTTTATGTACCACATGACCGTGGTGTTGCCCGTCTTTACCATTAGTTGTCCTGGAAGAATGCGGTCCTTGAAGGCTGTCAGAGCATTCTGTACAGCTAACATTTCCTTTTAATTTATGTGTAGGTGCATTTGACTTGGGTTCCATTAGCCCTGAATGCACTTCCCTGCCAGGTGAGCTCCAGGTGAGCTTCCCCCCCCATGCATAGTCTGCTGCGTCTGTTAAGGTTTGGGCGGCAGGGGGTAGTGTGAATGGTAGTTCCTTGTTTTGGTGGCAGGCCTCTGCCCACCAAAGGAACTATAGGCGTAGGCAAGGTACGGTAGGAATCATAGCTTCTAGATCCTGTGAATGTTGACACCATATGCTCTTGAGATACCATTGCAGTTTCCTCATATGCAGCCCTGCATATGGAATTAGAAGAATGCAGGAAGACAGGAGTCCCAAGGCTTGCAGTATTCGCCTTGCAGATAACTGGGTTTTTGTGGCCACTTGTTTGAAGTAGGTTGTCAAGTGAGTCAATTTCTCTGTCGTGAGGAAAGCCATCTGGGAAGTTGTATTCAAGCTTGCTCCCAGGAATATAATTTGTTCATAGGGTACCAGGTGTGATTTTTTTTCGTCGATGGTGTACCCCAGACAAGTTAGTACTCTCTGAACAACGGCCAGACGATTCAAAAGTATGTCTGGCTTTCTGCCTGAATTAGACAATCGTCTAGGTATGGATATATTTGAATATTTCTTTGCCTGCAGAATGCAATGACTGGAGCTAGGCACTTTGTGAATACCCCGGGCGCAGCAGATAAGCCAAAGGGCAGTGCAGAGAACTGATGGTGCATGTAGCCTGCTTTGAAGCATAGGTATCTTCTGCAAGACTCCCTGATAGGGATGTGCAGGTATGCTTCTTTTAAGTCGTATTGCCAACCATGCATCTTTGCCTAGCATAGGAGGCAGCTGGTGAAGAGTCAGCATCTTGAATTTTGGAATCACCAGAAAGGTGTTTAGAGTAGAAAGTTCCAGGATAGAACACCATGTATTGCCTTTTCTGGGTACCAGAAAAAGTCTTGGAGAAACCTTGTCCCTTTTCCTCTTCTGGTACCAACTGAATAGCCCCCATGCTTAAGTGAGAGAGTACTTGATTTTGGGCCACTGTCCACTGATTTGGGGGTAGATCTGGCCACCCGCTTGGTGTTGGTAAGGTGTGGAAGTGAAATTTGTATCCTTGGGACACTATTTAAAACCCATTTGTCCTGGGTAATGAGTTCCCAGTTTTTGGCCTGCAGACCAATCTTTCCGCCTAAAGGAGCATTCAGTTGGGAAGTTTTAAAAGCAAGTCATTGAGACAGTTTTCCATGGGGGGGGGGGGGGAGTCTTACTACTCCCTGATTTGGGTGCAGAAACCCCCCACTGCTTAGTCTTGTGTGTCCCATGGGACCAAAACCTAGGGTTTCTGCTGTCTGGGTTTGGCTTGAGAAGACCTGGAAGGGGCTGGAAAGGACCAATTCTTAGAGAGCCTGTGCTTACTAAATCTAGGAGTAGGAACTTGTAATAAATCTAACGGTTTGCATAGATTTAGCTTGATTTTCCATATTCAAGAACTTCCTCAGCCTTGTTGCCAAACAGGCAGTCCTGATTTAAGGGAGCATCCAACAATTTAGCTTTAATATGATCAGGCAAAGAATGCTCCTTAAGCCAAGCATGCCTTCTGAGCACAGACCCAGTAACAACAGCCATTGCAAGTATAGGTAAGTCCCAGCAAAGAAAAGGTGATGGTGGGTGGGTAACATGGACTGCAACAGTGAATACACTCGAACATCTACATTTATGGTAGGTACACACCTGCACAATGGTTCATAGTGTTTCACTGTTGCAGTCATTACTCTTGGGTTGAATCCCAAAGCTGAGGTTGGGTGGCTGGGCCTAAATAGGATCAGGAGAGGCTATAAGGCCCTGCAGAACTGCAGTGGCGAAACCTGCTCTGGATTTAGAGTAGAGAGGTAAATGGTAGTGCTTTGTAAAAGTGTGCACTGAACTCCACGTTGCAGCCTCTAAAATGTCTTTGGTTGGTACTCCTCTCAGAAAGGCTGCTGAAGTGGCTGCTGCCCTGGTAGAATGAGGCCTAATGCCCTTGGGCACTGATTTGCCATGTTGTGAGTAGCAGAAACAAATGCAGTGGCCTATCCATTTTGAAATAGTTTGTTTTGAGATGGGCTTTCCTTGAGATACTGCAGCATATGCCACTAAAAGTTGCTCAGTTTTTCTGAAATCTTTAGTTCTGTCCAAGCAGAAGCGTAGTTGTCTGTGTATGTCCAAAGAATGCAGAAGTCTCTCACCCTTATTCTGTGGGTTTGGATTAAAGGTAGGCAAATGAATGGTTTGGTTAAGGGCCACACTGGACACTACCTTTGGCATAAACGTTGGGTTCGTCCTTAGAGAAACCCTGTCTGGATGGAAAATGATGAAAGGTTCCACAGCCATGAGTGCCTGTATCTCTGAAACCCGTCTTGCAGAGGTTATTGCTAGGAGCAAAGCTGTTTTCCAAGATAAAAACTTTATAATCAGCTGTATTGGCTGGCTCAAAGGGCGGCAGTGTGAGTTTTTCCAAGACATAATTGAGGTCCCATGCAGGCATTGGGGCTCTCCTTGGAGGTCTTATGTTTTTGGCCCCTCTGAGGTACTGCCTTAGCAAAGGATGGGAAAAAATAGGAGGTTCCGTATTGTAATGAGCTGAAATGGCAGAGGCATGAATTTTAATTGATGAAAAGGATAGGCCTTTGTCCAGCATCTCAGTTAGGTATTGTAAAATCTGAGGGATATTTGGTACATATGTGACAATTCCTTGTGCCTGGTTCCAAGCACAGAATCTTTTCCATTTTTCTGCATAAGATTTTCTGGTACTGGGCCTCTTGGCCTCCAAAATAAGATCCATCACTGCTTTAGAGAGAGTTGTGTTTTGAATGGTTACATTATCCGCCATGCTGCCAGATTTAGGGTCCTGAGTTGGCTGTGCAGAATCTGACTGTTTTGCTGGGTCAGTAAGTGAGAAATTAGAGGCAATGTCCAGGCTGGGCCTTGAGAAACTTTTTAGGATTGGGTACCAGTGCTGGCGTGGCCAGTCTGGGGCAATCAGAATCATTCTTGGCTTCTCTTGTCTGACCTTTAGGAGCACCTTGGGGAGGAGAGGCAGAGGAGGACAGGCATATACTGTTGGACTTTTCCAGCTGAATGACAGAGCATCCACTTTCCACGCTTGCTTGTGATAAGTCCTTGTGCAGAAATTGTGTAGTTGGCAGTTGTGAGGGGAGGCAAATAGATCTATGTCTGGGCATCCCCATTCCTTTATCATGCTGAAGACTTGTGGATCCAGTTTCCACTTGTGGGGATCCGTGAGGTTTCTGCTTAGTTCATCTGCCAGAGTATTGTTCTTTCCTGGCAGGAATTGTGCTTGCAGGTGTACTTGATAAGTCAATGCTGTGTCCCACGAAGTCATGGCTTGTCTGAAGAGGGGGTAGGAACGTGTGCCTCCCTGCTCGTTTATGTACCACATGACTGTAGTATTGTCCGTCCTCATCAGTAGTTATCCTGGATGGAATAGATCCTAGAAAGCTGTCAGGGGATTCTGAACAGCTAGCATCTCTTTTTGTTTGATATGTAGATGCATTTGGCTTGTGGACCATGTACCCTTAATATATTTCCCTGCCATGTGTGCTCACCAGGCATAATCTGATGCATCTGTTATTGACTGCCTGGCTATGGGTAGACTGAATGGCTGTCCCTTGTTGAGGTGACAGGCATGTGCCCACCATCGAAATTCCTGTTGCAGACAAGGAATGAGGGTAATTAATGCTTCCAGGCTTTGACAATGTTGAGTCCAGACACTTTTTAGGTACCATTGAAGTTTCCTCGTATGCAGTCTGGCATATGGAATTAGCAGAATACAGGATGCCATGAAGCCCAAAGCCGGCAGAATTTTTCTTGCAGATAACTGGGTCTTTGTTGCCAACATTTTGAAGTAAGTAGTTAGTTGCCTTTGTTTGTCTGGCGAGAGATAAGCCATCTGGCCAGTTGTATTTAAGCTTGCATCCAGGAATATTATCTCTTGAGAGGGTACTAGGTTTGATTTCTTTTCGTTTACCGTGTACCCTAGGCAAATTAATAACCTTTTTACGAACGCCAGATGCTTTAGTAGAGTGTCCTTGTTCTCTGCTTGTATAAGGCAGTTGTCCAAGTAAGGATATATTTGAATTCCTCTGCCTGCAAAATGCAATTACTGGTGCCAGGCATTTTGTGAAGACCCTGGGCGCAGTAGATAAGCCAAAGGGCAGTGCAAAGAATTGGTAGTGCATTGAGCCAGCTATGAATCTGAGGTATCTTCTGCAAGATTGTCTGATTGGGATATGCAGGTATGCCTCTTTTAGGTCCAAAGTTACAAGCCAAGCCTTTTTGCCCAGCATGGGCAGAAGCTGCTGCAGAGTTAACATCTTGAATTTTGGAACGTCCAGAAATGTGTTTAGAATAGACAGGTCCAGTACTGGTCTCCAGGTTTTGTCCTTTCTGGGTACCAAGAAAAGTCTTGAGTAAAATCCTTGTCCCTGCTCTTGCTGTGGTACTTGCTGAATGGCCCTCATGTTCATAAGGGACGAAACTTGTTTTTGTGCCTCTGCCCATTGATTGTGCAGCAGATTTGGCATACCTTTTGCCTTTGGCAGGGTGTGAAAGTGGAACCTGTAGCCCTGGGACACTATATTCAATACCCATTTGTCCTGGGTGATCATGTGCCAATTCTGAGAGAAAAGTGCTAGTTTCCCCCCTAAGGGGGCTGCAAGAAGATAAGTGCTTGGTGCTAGTAGAGGCAAGTCATTGGGACAGTTTCCTGTATGGCTGTGCTTTGTCTTCGCCACTTTTGGAGGTAGAAGCGCCCCACTGTATAGGCCTGTATGAGCCCTGGGGCTGGGATCTGCCTCTGGGACGTCTGTATCTGCCTCTTTGTGGCCTGTCAGACACTGGAAAGGACCAATTCTTTGTAGGCCAGTACCTGCTAAATCTTGGAGGCTGAACCTGTAAGAAATCCTTTACTGTTTGCATAGACTTTGCTTTGTCCACCATTTTCTTCAAAACCTACTCTGCTTTAACACCAAATAAAGTATCATGCTGTAATGGAGCATCTGATAATTTTGCTTTAACATGATCAGGCAGATTTTGTTCCTTTAACCAAGCATGCCTCCTAATGACAGAACCCATAATTGCGGCCCTGCAGGAGGCCTCCAGAGAATCAAAACCACATTGCAATGTATGCTTTCCCACTTGTTCAGTTGCATGCAATAAATCCTGCATTTCCTTATTTTCTGCACAATCAGAATTAGCCAACATTTTCTGTTTTAACAGTGACATTAAGTATTGCTGATATGTAATCATATGAAATTGACAATTTAAAGCCCTCTCAGCCACAGTAGCAGAAGTGTAAACCTTTTTCCCCCATCTGTCTAGTGCCCTTGAATCCCTGTCAGAAGGGATAGGGTTTTTTGCAGTAGTGGCCTTAACCACCTTGGGACCCTGAGAAATAGTTTCTGGGTTAGCAGCAGGGGTTTTATAAAGAAATTTATGTGAATCTGGAACCCTGTAGTATCTGTCTGGTTTAACAGGAGCTGGAGTAAGGAGTCTGGAGAAAGGCCGGACTCTGAAAATACATCTACAATGTCTAGCACAGGGGGAATAGCAAGAGGCCTGTGCTGAGGAAGTAAAAGAAAATCTCTAAGCCTTTTCTTTGATTGAGTAATCTTGGCTCTCCCAGTGGAAGTGCTCCCTCATGGTATGCAAGGTTTCCCCAAAAGAATAATCCTCAGGAGGAGAGGCTGAAGGAATGGATTCTTCAGCATCAGAATCCACATAGGGAGGAAGAGAGAAATCCTGTACAGAAGAGGAGTCAGAGGAAATGGAAACCCGATCTGAAGAGTCATAGCCTGTCTCTTGCCTAGGCCCTCTTGTCAGGAGGGGGATGGGAACCCCTGATCAAGGTAATAAGGTCTTCAGCCATTTTGAAGATCTGTTTCTTAGGCATGGAAGTCTGTCCTGGAGAATGCTGCACTTGTTTCTTTGTCTTTAAAGCTGCTTTAGTCTTTGCTTTTGAAGCTGAAGTAGGCTTTACATAAAGCTGTGTAGGTCTGAAAACACCCTCAGAAGCAGATACCTACTCAGCGGCTCCGGACCCATCTGAGGGAATGATTTCCGAGTGTCCAATACCTTGAGTATCCAGAGGCCTAGCTGGCTCCACGTGGGAGTAGTCAGCGGCCTGTGGCTCTGAGGTAGCGAGCGTCAGGGGCTGCCATAGCGCCTCACTGAGAACCGGCGACTGGCTTAGCGGAAGCCTAGTCTGTTTTGGATCTCGGATGCCTGTCCTCTTTTTCCTGGCATTTTTTAGAAACTCCGGTCGTCGGCTGTACCGACGGCATTATGTAATTGAATTTTCGGCCAAAGTAATAAGCAAAATCAAACCAACGCTTAATAGTGCGTTGGTTGAATCTAGCACAAAACCGACAGCTAGCAACGTTATAATCAGGGTCTAGGCAAGGAATACAGTAAGAATGTAAATCCTTATGAGGTATTTGCTTCCCACAAGAAATACAATTAACTTTTTCTGACATCGGTCTGAAGCAAGAAAAAAGTTTCCCCAACGGGGTACTTAGCTTTAACGAAGACTTCGGATCTGAAATTAGTCTGTGAAAATCTCAGGAGTCGGCTGACCGGTATTTGCGAACTGCTTTTGGTTCGGGCACCGAGCGGCAAGAAAGACTGAAGAAAATGGCGTCGGCTGCATCTTTTATACCCCTGGCGCACTGACGTCAGGGAAGAGGCGACAGCAACCGACGCCAGACCTAGACTTTGGAATTCTGGCCGACTGCGGGTAGCCTGCCAACAGGATAACCCAAGAGTAATGACTTCAACAGTGAAACACAATGAACATCTTGTAATAAATCTTTAACAGTTTGCATAGATTTAGCTTTATTTTCCATCTTCAAGAACTTCCTCAGCCTTGTTGCCAAAGTAGCATCCAACAATTTAGCTTTAACGTGATCAGGCAAAGATTGCTCCTTAAGCCAAGCATGCCTTCTGAGCACAGACCCAGTAACAGCAGCCCTTGCAAGAGGCCTCTAATGAATAAAATCCACATTGCAAAGTATGTTTTCCAACCTGTTCAGCAGAATGCATTAAATCCTGTAATTCTTTATTTTCCTCAGTCAGGAATCAACATCATTTTCTGTTTAAGCAATCCAATAACATGTTGCTGATACTTTAACATATGAAACTGGCAGTTTAAAGCCCTAATGGCCAAGGTCGCAGAAATGTAAACCTTCTTACCCCATCTATCCAGCGCCCTGGAGTCTCTATGAGAAGGGGTAGGACTTTTAGCAGTAGAAGCCTTAATGCCCTTGGGCCCCTGTGAAATAGTCTCTGGATAAGCAATAGGATTTTTAAAAAGGAACTTGTGTAAATCAGGAACCCTGTAATATCAGTCAGGTTTTCTGGGAGCAGGAGGCGAAGAATCAGGACCCAAACTAGATTCCGAAAAAGCATCATTAATGTCTAGTACAAGAGGAATAGTTAAAGGCCTATGCTGAGACAGGAGTAAGAAATCCCTAAGCCTCTTTTTGTAATCAGGAAAATCCTGGATTTCCCAGTGGAAATGCTCCCTTAGAGTATTTAAGGTTTCACCAAAAGAAAAATCCTCTGGAGGGGAAGCAGAGGGAATAGAGTCCTCTGCATCAGAATCCTCATAAGTAGAGAAGGGCAAATCCAGATAATCAGAAGAATCAGAAAGATGAGAATAACGTAACACAAGCACTCAGGTCACTCCAAGGCAAGTACAAATATGACTCCGTCATTGTCCATGCTGGTGTGAATGACCCGAGACGTACTTCCCTGGACTACATGAAAAGAGACATAGAGAAGCTCTCTGAGCATGTAGCCCAGGCTGGTATGACCCTGACCTTGAGTAGCATCTTACCCTCACCGAGAATGATGCCACAATATGAAGACAAGATGATCAATTTCAACAATTGGCTTAAGTATTGGTGTCATTCAAAGGGGATCCAATGCCTGTCAGCTTGGGATGATATGCACGACAAGCCACGATGCTTTGCTAGGGACGGCTTGCACCTGTCACCCCTGGGCTTTCGGATATTGGCAAAGGCTCTTGCTACCCCCATAGTGCCTTTTTTAGGCAAGGCTCAAAAGACAAACCCACCTCCATAGGTATCACAAGGGATAAGAAACTAAGAGTAATGCTACTCAACGCTAGAAGTCTAAACCTCAAGATGCACGCACTCGAAACTCTCCTTAGCATGGAGAACATAGATATCTGTGCAGTAACAGAAACCTGGTTCAGGACTCCCGAGAGCACCCCAGCACTACCAGGTTATACCTCATACCATGCTTTTCGGCCCCAAAACTTGGACCGAACCACAAAAGGAGGGGGAGTATCGATATTCATCAAAGATACCCACACCTCTAGGTTGGTGGCAAAGCACGAAGCATCAGAGACTATCCATGTGCAACTAACAGTGGGTAAAACTGCCTTCCAGTTTATAGCCTGCTACAGACCACCCTCTCAAACCCAGGAAACCCCATTCGGCCTTCCTGAGAACACTGGAAAATATGAAGGTCTCTCCGAACACCATTATATTGGGCGACTTCAACCACCCAAACATAGACTGGGAGCATTACTCTAGCTCCAACACCCTTGCCCAAAGGTTCCTAGAATTCATAAACTCAAATGCTATGGAACAACTTGTTACCACTCCCACAAGAGGGGAAAACATACTGGACCTGATCATCACCAACATGGGGACTCTATGCTCCAGACCAGAAGTGTATCCCTCACTGGTAAGATCAGACCATAAACTGATCTCACTGGATATTCACATCCCGACCCCACCCCCTGCCCAGAAAACCACAGTGAAAACTTCTCTAAAGCAAATTTCACACTCCTCAAAACCGAGGTGGAATCCTTCAAAGCCCCCGGGCCTGTGGAAAATACGGACCAGACCGCAGAATCCTTTATAAATGCATTCTATGAACACCTTCAGGAATGCACGGATCATGCAATCCCAAATAAAACCAAGACCCAATCCTCCAAAGGCAGATGACCTGTCTGGTGGACCCCAGCCATAAACAAACTATACAATAGAAGGAGGAAGCTACTACATGATAGAGCAAAATCCCAAAAAGGGATCTGATCAGTATTAGCAAAAAACTAAGGGCACTCATAAAATTGTCAAAGGCCAGCTTCGAGAGAAAAATTGCACAGGACACTAAAGATCATCACAAGGCTTTCTTTAGTTATGTTAGGAACCTGGGTGGGAATTCCCAGATATGCTCAGAATTAGTCCAAAATGACAAAAAATACACTGATCCCACAGACATTGCCAACATCCTAGCTGACAGGTTCAGCAAAAAATTCTCCCCCCCTCCCTACCAAAAGGGCAAATATCTATCCCAGCAGAGTGCTGCCCCCCCGACATCTCAGATGCTCAGGTGGGAGCCGCCCTCTCCAAAGCAAAAAACACAGCATCAATGGGACCAGACGGTGTCCCAGGCTGCGTCCTAGGCTGCGTCCTACATGAACTCCAAGAAGAGCTAAACCCAAACATAAAACTACTGTTCAATCTCAGCCTTACTACAGGATATGTACCTAAAGAGTGGCGTACAGCAACAGTGGTCCCTCTCCACAAAGGTGGTGCCTCAACGGACCCTGGAAACCATCGCCCCATAAGCCTGACTAGCTTGGTCTGTAAAGCTATGGAAAGGATCATCATGGACCTCATAAATAAAGATATTGGGGACCTACAGACACTGGATCCTACCCAGTTTGGCTTTGTTAAGGGCAGATCCTGCCTCTTAAACCTGGTTGACTTCTTTGAAACAGTCACCAAGGCCATTGACGAAGGGAAGGTGGTCCACAAAGCCTATCTGGACCTCGCAAAAGCCTTCGATACAATACCCCACTCGGGCATTATAGATAAGCTCACCAGCTTAAATATAAACCCCTATTGTCACCAGATGGGTTGCAAACTGGCTCAAGGACAGAACCCACATGGTTAGAATTGCTGGAGCCATGTCAGACTCCAAACCAGTTACAAGTGGCGTCCCACAAGGCTCAGTCCTGGGACCTCTCTTGTTTGGTATATATTTCTCGGAGGTACAGGCCAACACGGAAGGACTGTGGCTGACCAAGTTCGCAGATGACTGCAAACTGGGCGCCATAATCGACTCTCCAGCCGACACAAGCATCCTCCAAAAGGGCCTCATAGAAACAGACAACTGGTGCCAGAGCCATGGCCTCAAGCTAAATGCCAAAAGTGTATAGTCATCCCTTTGGCAAAACAAAGTGCCCACAAATTACCACATAGGTGGTAATCCATTAAGTACAGAAGAAGTCATTAGGGACCTGGGGACCCAAGTTGATAGCAATCTCTCATTTGACAACCACGTGGCCAAAGTGGTTAGAAAAACATTTTATATAGCCCACCTAATCATGAAGGGATTCACATCTAGATTAGGGAGGTCATCGTGCCTCTTTACTCATCCCTCATCAGGCCCATAATCGAGTACAATGCCCCTTTGGGATGTACCTTACCAAACACCTGCAGCAACTGGAAAGACCCCAAAAGTACCTCACCAAGAGGATCAAAGGGCTCAAACAGATGCCATATGCTGCCCGGTTACAGAAACTCCAGCTCTACTCAGTGGCATACCGCCTGCTCAGAGGTGACCTGTGCCTGACGTATAAGGCCATGTCCAACCCGGAATTAAGGGACATGCTGCACCTCAAAAATCCAAATCCCATCGAGCTACACGCCGAGACTTGAACCTCAGCACTGAAATAAATAGGACATGCTGGAGGGACAGATTCATAACCCAGAGGCTCCCTTCACTATGGAATAAAATCCCAGTCCAGGTTAGGCAGAGTCCCTCATTGACCCTCTTCAAGAGGAATCTTGATGAGTGGATGGGAGATCATAGGTTTACCCCGGGTATCACTTCTGTGTCACTGTTAGACAGAGGCACAGTATACTAACCTCGAAAAAGGGCATAGCAAAATTAATTTAAAATGGGTGGCAAAAGCCAAACATACTCTGGCTAGGCTTATAAATGCCCTAGGGCAGATAGCCTAGTATGAACCTATGAATTATGGTCCAAAGATTCATAAACAACTTCAATCCTAGGTCTCTTAGAAGGGGGAGGTTGGCTTTCCCCGATTAGAGTTATAAGATCTTCAGTCATTCTTATCATTTGTTTTTTCAGGCATAGAGGCCTGAGCATGCGGCCTGGGCCTTGTTTTTTTAGGCATGGTTAGAGATTTTGGCCTAAATGGAGGCATCTGTTTAATATGCAAGTTCGTAGGCCTGAAAACACCCTCAGAAGCTGGTGCCTGCACAGCGGCTCCGGACCCATCCAAGGTAGAGACATCCGCGGATTCCATAGTTTAAGCATCTCGCGGTATACCGGACTCCGAATGGGACTCAGTCTGCGAATCAGAAGTAGCAGGTATCAGGGGCTGCGAAAGCACCTTACTGAGTACCAGCAAATTGGCGACTGGCTTAGAAGTGTCGTCAGCAGTTTATGACCTCGACGGCCTGTCTATCTTTGAGTTTTTTCGAAATCCCGGTAGTCGGATGGCTAACAGACATTTCTGGATAATTAAACAGAAAACTGAAATATTTAGAGGCAAAAATGTAGCGACGATGGACAGTGCGCTGATTAAATAAAGCACAAAACCGACAGCAAGGTATGTCGTGGTCAGGGCCTAGGCAAGGAATACAGTACAAATGAAAATCTTTGAGGTATTTGCTTTCCACAAGTAATGCAATTAACTTTTACTGACAACAGTAAGGAGCAAGAAAAAGTTCCCCAACGGGGTACTTAGCTTTAGTTATAGACTTCGGTTCTGAAACTCGACAGGCACTTGCGAACTGCTTCTGCTTCAGGCACCACACGGCAAGAAAAACTGATGTAATGGTGTCGGCTGCATGTTATATACCCCCTGACGTCCTGACGTAATGGAAGAAGGGACAGCAACTGACGCAGGACCCAAGACTTTATTAATCAGGCTGACTGAGTACTGCAAGCAGATAACCCAAATGTAATGACTGCAACAGTGAAACATGAAGAACATCCCCTTTTAAGAAAAGCTCAACATCGAGCCTGGCTAGCAAGGGGGTTCTAGAGGCAGGCAGGCTGAGACTACGAAAAGGTGAACCTTTAAATGAAGAGTATGAGAGTTCGCCTTTTACAAGTTGACATGTATGCTAGAACTTGGGGGGTCTGCAATGCATGGGTCCCTTCCCTTATCCAGACACCATTTTTAGAATTGTTCCCATTTAGCTAGGTATGATTTTCTTGTAGTAGGTTTCCTGGCCTCCCTCAGGAATGAAAGCATGTCCTTAGAGTAGTGGTGCTTGAAGGGAAATAAAAGTTTATCACCCACAGTGTCAGTGACATCTGCAAGTGTGGGTGGATGAGGGATCCCTTTTGTTGTGTCAGAAGGTCCACCTTGTGGGGTACCTTGTGGTGATTGCCCTTGGCTAGATTGTAAAGCAGAGGAAACCAGTGCTGCCTTGGCCAGTAGGGAGTCACCAACAAGACTTTTGGTTTGTCTCCTGATTTCCAGGATGACTTTTTGAATCAGTGGGAAGAGAGGAAGGCATATACAAACTTCCCCTTACAAGAAATGCTGAAAGTGTCTACTCTCCAAGCTAGAGGGGAGTAAACTTCCCCTTACAAGAAATGCTGAAAGCGTCTACTCTCCAAGCTAGAGGGGAGTAGGTCCTGGTGCAGGTCTGCAGTTGTCTGTTTTAGAAAGAGGTAAATACGTCTATTTGAGGAGTGCCTCACCGGTGGACTACACCCAAGAAGACTGTCCTGTCCAGCATCCATTCGTGTTGTGGAGAGGATGTCTTGCTCAAAAGGTCTGCCTGTTTGTTGACCTGCGAGAGGATGTGGGATGCCTGCAGGGACAAGTTGTGGCGAGAGGCTATATCCCATATCAGTAATGTTAGTCTGCACAGGAGGTATGCTCTTGTCCCTCCCAGTTTGTTGAGGTACCACATAACTGTGGTGTTGTCTTCAACTATTAGAACACCTGGAAGAAGCAGGGGAGTGAAGGCTTTCAGAGCCAGGAGGACTGCTGTCATTTCTCACATTGATGTGTCTGGCCTTTAATGAAGGGTGCCATGTTGCTTGAACCCTGTAGGATGCCAAGGTAGCTCCCCATCCAGAGTCTGATGCATCTGTATGCATTACCTGGGTTGGAAGAGTGGGCTGAAGGGGCAGGCCCAGATCGAGCTGGACTTGTTGAATCCACCAGCAGACCTCTGCCTTTAGGCAAGGCAGGATTGTGATTTCTTGTTCCAGGGGATGCTGGTGTTGGGACCAAATTTTTTTTTAAGATACCTCTGTAGCTTTCGCATATGGATCTGGCTAGTGAAAGCATAGGGATGGTGGCTGCCATTAGGCTCAGGGCCCTTTGGAATTCCTTTGCAGTGATTACATGGGTCTGCAGCAGGGCTTTGAAATGGGAGGTCAGGGAACAGACCTTGTCTTGGGGTAAAAAGGCTTTCATTAGGTCTGTCCTGATTCTGCAACCCAGAAATATCTCTTCTTGCTCTGGGGTCAGGGAAGACTTTGGGAGGTTGACGGTAAACCCCAGATTTTGTAGAAGGGACATGGTGTATAGGAGATGGGCTGAAAAGGTTTCTTTAAAGTCTGCCAGGATCAGGATGTCATCTAGGTAGGGATAAATCTGAATCCCCTGTGTTCTGCAATGGGCAATGCCAGGGGCCAGGCATTTTGTGAACACTCTGAGGCAGTGGACAGACCAAAGGGCAAGGCAGTAAAAAGGAAATGAGAGGAGAGCCCAGAGAAACGTAAACATCTTCTGTGGGAGGGTAGTATGGGTATGTGCAAGTAGGCTTCTTTTAGGTCCAATGTGCCCATGAAAGCCTTGGTAGGAATGAGGGGAAGGCAGCTTGGGAGCAACAGCATTCTGAAGGTGGGCACCTTTAAGAACAGATTTAACAAGGAAAGGTCTAGAACAGGTCCCCATGGTCTTCTTTTTTGGGACCAGGAACGGTCAAAAATAGAAGCCTTTTCCCTCCTGTCCTGAGGGGACAGGTTCTACGGTACCCAAGTTCAGAAGGTCCATCAGGACATGAGGACTTGAGGCAAAAGACATCTGATTTCTGGGGGGGAAAGGGAATGCCTCTTAGGAGTGGCCTTTCTTTCCAGGTGAGGAAGTATCCTTTTTTGATGATGGCCAACACCCATCTGTCTGTGGTGATGGTTTTCCAAAAGAGGAGGCAGTGAGACAGATGGGTAGGGGGACAAGGCATTCACACACTGTTGGGGCCTCCTCTGTCTTGAAATGGCTGCCTAAGGGAAGGCTGGGGTGCAGCTGACCTGGAAGTGGTTTGTCTTTGGTACCTCTTCTAGGTCTGGAAGAGGTAGATCCAGCAGGGGTTGGGTAAGAGTGAGGCAGACAGAATGAGTCTGGATTGTTAATTTGGATGTGGCAATCACAGCTGGGTCTGCCGTGGGGGGGGGGGGGGGTGTTTGACTAGGGATATTTGGTTATCAGGCACCTTGTAGAAGCGGTCGGGGCATTTAGGGGCAGATGGCTGAGAGTCTGGTATCTGTTGCAGAGGCAAAAGCATCCAAGTATGCAGGACTGACAGGTGGGATAGCAGAAAATGAGGGGGATTCTACCTGTAAAAGTTCAAAGTACCTCTTCTGAGTTTAAGACATTTGAGGTGCCCCATTTGAAATAGTTTCATTTTTCTCACCAAATGCAAAATCCTATGGAGGACAGTCTCCAATAGATTCTTCACCTGGGGAGTAGTATTCCTGAGGTGAAACAATATGGGAGGTGTAAGAAATGAATTCCTCAGATGAGGAGTAATAGGTTCTTTGATCATCTTCCCTATCCTGAGAGGCTGGAGGAGGGAGAGAAGAAGCAAGTCTAGGGCTTAGCAGTGGTAGAGTAGAGGGAGATTATGCTAAAGGCCTAAGGGCCATAAAGGCCTGCATCAAGTAGGAAGTGAAGGACTGCCAGTCAGGCAAGGCCTTCATTGGTCATGGTCAAAGTTTTTTTTTTTTTTTTTGTTTCTTTTTGGATAGTGTGGATGTAGGTGTAGTCCTATCTAACAGTAGTAGCGTCTGGAGGTGGGATCCTGATCGGAAGCTCTGCTAAGTCTGGTTTCCCCTCGACATAGATGGTAGTTGGGATCTGGGCTGGCTCTGGAGACGTGCAGGTCGTTGGCTGCAATATGGCTTCTACGAAAGTCACCTCTGACGTCGATAGGTCTGCCGAGCACCCCTCAACTCCTAAATCGGATGATGGCAGGGCGTCTGGTAGCTTAGCGGTAGAGGGCTTAGGAAACTTGGCCTTCTTACACGGAGGCTCTGTCAAGGCCTCCCAGGCGGGATCCATCCTAAGGGCTAATTGTTTAAGCCATTGGTTCTCCAAGTAAAGATTAAGAGCAGCCAGATGGCTGCGCAGGGTATCAGATACAAATGATTGGCAAATGGAGCAGGTGTTGTGGTTGTGCTAGCGGCCTAAGCAAAAAAACGCTGAGGTTGTGCGAGTCTTTATGGAGAATCTGTTGCCTGTATTGGCATTTACCCTTTTATGTTGACATCAGCTATGACTAGCTACAACAAACCAAGCTTTATAAACCTTTTTTAGACATTGGAGTTGAAGGAGCGAAGCACACAATGCGGTCGGTCTACAGCTGAAAAATTCTGAGGTCTGTGCGTGCAGATGTCACATTTATGGCCCTACGTGTGATGTCCCACACAGCTGCAACAGTCAAACTGAAGCTTTTGTATGGGAGCCGACGTACGGGTCGCCTGAGGCAGAAAATCCCACAAGAATACTGCAACATAGAAATAGAACATTAAAGGGTGCATTGTACTCAATGATAGGTCTGATGAATGCCAAATACAGTGGAACAATGACTTCCTTGGACTTGGAAGCCATACCTGTTTATAAGTTGTGCATCATAGAATGATTTCCTCACCACTGTAGACATGTGATGATCAAAGGCTAGATTACCATCTGTGTGTGTCCCTAAGTCCCTGACTACTGGGTCAACTCTAAGGGGTGTGTTGTCAATATGATAGTTACCAGGGATGAATGACTTCCCAAAGGATACTATTATGCACTTCTTGGCATTTAGTTTTAGTTCATGGCTGTGACACCAATTATTTGTTTGTGTCAGTCCCTCCTGGAGAAGTTTTGTGTCAGTGTGAGATTCAATGACAGCTGCTAATTTGCAATCTGCAAATTTAGTCAGCCAGAGACCAGTGATATTGGCCTTGACTTCTGAGAAGTAAATGCCAAAAAGGAGCAGTCCAAGAACTGATCCCTGAGGGGCTTCACTTTTGACTGGCATGTTTGTAGAGATGTACTCATTCTAGCTTCCTGGGTCCTGTCTGTGACCCAGCTGGCTATCCACCGGGTGACATACGGGTTTGCATTTAACCTCCTGAGTTGGTCAACAATGCCAGAGTTGGGAATTGTGTCAAATGCCTTTGCCAAGTCAAGGTAGGCAGTGTAAACGATTTTGCCCTCATCCATTGCTTTAGTGACCTTCTCAAAGTCATCCCCTAAGTTGAGTAGGCATAATCTGCCCTTGAAACCAAACGGGGTTGGCTCCAGTGTCTGGAGGTTTACTATGTTTCTATTGATCATCTCCATGATAATTCTTTCTATGGCTTTACAAGCAAGACTAGTGAGACTTATGGGTCTGTAGTTTCCAGGGTCTGTAGATGACCCAACCTTTGTGCAGAGGGAGGACTGTTGCCTTTCGCCATTCATGAGGTACAAAGCCTATTTGGAGGCTACAATTAAATGGCAACTCCAGAGGCCCCAATAGGTCATGTTTCATGCTATTTAGATAGCATCCTGGGATATTGTCTAAGCCCACAGGTCATGTTTCATGCTATTTAGAAGGCATCCTGGGATATTGTCTGAGCCCACTGATGCAGTGTTTTGGGTCTTAGAGAAAGCATTAAGGACCTGTTCCTTCGTGTTAGCAAGGGGACTTATATTTGATGATATTGCCTGAGGGAAGGTTGGGGGGTGGGGGTGGGGTGGGGGGAGTAAAGATGGGAGCTGAATTTATCAGCCAGGAGGTTTACTATATCTTCTGGCTCAGTATACGTGGCTCCATTTAAAATGCATCATAGGCACAGAGAGGATCATGACTCAAACTGCTGGCAACAAATGCTGAAACTTCATAAAATTACTACTTATAGGTTTCAGTGTGTAAGATTTTTGTCTGAAGATACTTTTGAAACAGAGGGTAAAAAGAACATGATGAACTTGTGTGCACACAGTTAAATTCAAGGCCCAAGTAAAGCCCCTAGATCAAAAGCTACACACATGGACATTAAGTACAATCTCCTGTGCAAAACTACAACACTTAAAACTAAATCCTACTAATATGTGGCAAATGGCTTGTGAAATCCTAGGAATGTAAAAGCAAGGAGTGAATGTGTACAGGAGCAGTCAGAGAAGAGATCAGACACTGGGGATCCAAAACAATTTACCATCTCGGAAACAGGAAAATGCCACTCCATTCAGACATTCAGTGTGCCAACTCCAGCAAAGTACAGTTTTGTACCTACCATAAATGTAGATGTCCGAGAGGCATGCATCTGCAGTCCTTACAAATGGGTTGTCCTGTCGTCAGGCAGCCCTTCGGTCGGCCGGATTCCAAAGTCTGGGTCTGGCCTCGGCTGATGTCGCACTTCACCCGATGTCATAGCTGCAGTTCTTCGGGTATAAAGGTATCAGCCGATGCCATTTTCCTCAGTGTTTCTTGCCCCAGATGCCAGGTGCCCTCTAGGAAGGCTAAATTTGGATAAATGCAAATGGTTCCAAATAGTAGAGAGCAAACAAAAAATAAGCATGTATGTACATATATACAAACAAATACACCATAATAGATTCCCCAGCTAGCTACAAGATGGGCAAATACCCTAGGAGTACCACAGAGGGGAAGGAGGGTGGGTAATCCTGACTGCAGATGCATGCCTCTCGGACATCTACATTTATGGTAGGTACAAAACTGTACTATGTCCTTCAAGGATGCATCTGCAGTCCTTACAAATGGGTAGAATACCATAGCCAAACTGGGGGAGGAGGAGTAATAAGATTATGGTGTAGTTAAGATCCCTTGCAAAACAGCAGTGGCAAAACCTGCTCGGGATCTGGAGTATAAGGGTAGATTATAATGCTTGGCAAATGTATGCACGGAGCTCCAAGTAGCAGCCTCTAAAATGTCTTTGGTAGCCACTCCTCGTAAAAAGCTGTGGTAGTGGCTGTAGCTCTTGTAGAGTGAGGTCTGATGTTTTCTGGAGTTTTCTTCCCATGGTGAGAGTAACAAAATCTAATGCAATTTCCTATCCACTTAGAGATGGTCTGTTTTGAAATTGCTTTTCCTTCCATTCCTGTTGCATATGCTACCAGTAGCTGGTCAGTTTTTCTATTGCTCTTGGTCCTGTCCAGGTAGTAACGCAATTGTCTATGTACATCCAAGGTATGCAACAGTCTTTCTCCCTTGTTCTGTGGGTTGGGAAAGAATGTAGGCAGGTGGATAGCTTGGTTTAAAGATACCCTGGAGACCACCTTTGGCATAAAAGTAGGATTAGTTCTCATGGACACTATCTTGATGGAAGATAAGGAAGGGCTGTACTGCCATTAATGCCTGTAGTTCAGAAACCCTTCTTGCTGAAGTGACTGCAAGCAGGAAAGCAGCTTTCCATGATAAGTACTGTAATTCTGCTGTTGCTGCTGGCTCGAAAGGAGGGAGTGTCAACTTTTCTAACACAAAGTTCAAGTCCCATGCGGCGAATGGTGGCTTCCTAGGTGGCTTTACATTTTTAATTCCTCTCAGAAACTGCCTGAGCAGAGGATGTGAGAAGACTGGAGGGTCCATGTTGTATTCTGCTGAAATAGCTGATGCATGAATCTTAATGGAAGACTAGGACAGGCCATTGTGGAAGAGCTCTGCCAAGTATTCCAGGATGTTAGCTATGTTTACCAGTGACACATTTTCTCCTTTTGCTGCACTCCAAATGAGGTATCTTTTCATTTTGCTGAATATTTTTTTCTTGTTGAGGGTCTGCGAGCCTCCAAGATAATGTCTTTAACCCTTTGAGATAAATCTGGGTTATTTTGTCTTATGCAATGTTCCAGGCAGCCAGCTGCAGTGTTTTTAGGTTTGGATGCAGGGTTTTGAAGTTGTTCTGTGTTAACAGTAAGGGAACTAGGGGCAGAGGCCATATTTGTTCCCGAGACATACTCCTCAGTAATGGGTACCAATGCTGCCTTGGCCAGTCTGGAGCTATCAGGATGATCCTTGGACGGTCTTCTTTGATCTTCAATAGCACCTTGTGCATCAAAGGAAGAGGTGGGAATGCATATGCTGTCAGGTTTTGCCAACTGAAGGATAGAGAGTCCACCTTCCAAGCAAGTGGGTGGTATGCCCTCGTGCAGAATTTTTTCAATTGGTGGTTGTGTGGGGATGCAAATAAGTCTATTTCTGGTAGTCCCCATTTCCCTGTAATGGTTTTGAAGATGTCTGGATGCAGCATCCATTCGTGGGCATCCGTGGTAGTTCTACTTAGGATGTCTGCCAGTATATTTTCTTTTCCTGGTACAAATATTGCTTGTAACTGAATGTTGAAGCTCAGGGCCACATTCCAGAGGTCCATTGCCATCCGGCATAGAGGGTATGAATGCGTGCCTCCTTGTTTGTTGATGTACCACATAACTGTGGTGTTGTCCGTCCTTATCAGCAATTGACCCTGTCGAAGAAATGGACTGAATGTCTGAATTGCCAGTTTTACTGCCAGCATCTCCTTTTGATTTATGTGCAGGTGCAGCTGGTCTTGAGTCCATAAACCTTGTATGCAGTTGCCCAACATGTGTGCCCCCCAACCGAGGTCTGAGGCGTCCGTTGTGATGGTCTGGCTTGGTTGAGGTCTGTGGAAGGGAAGTCCTTTGTTCGATTGACAGGCCTGAGCCCACCATTGGAATTCTTGCTTCAGGCATGGAATTATTGGAATTCGGGTTTCTAGGCTGTGCTTGTGCTGAGACCATAAATTCCTTAGGTACCACTGTAACTTTCTCATATGTAGTCTGGCATGTGGAATCAATATTATGCAGGATGCCATGTAACCCAGGGCTTGCAGGACTTTTCTTGCTGTTAGCTGGTTCTGCTTTGTTAATGCCATGAAGTAGAGAAGGAGGTGTTTCTGTTTTTCTGCTGTTAGGAATGCCATTTTGTTTGATGTGTCCAGCTCTGCACCCAAGAAGGTTATCCTTTGGGATGGTATCAGCCTTGACTTTTTTTATATTGACTGTGTATCCCAGGGCTTGCAGTAGATAAATGACCTTTTTCAAATCTTTTGTTAATTTGTTTTCGTTGTCCGCTTGTAACAGGCAATCGTCCAGGTAAGGGTAAATTTGAATTCCCTGAAGCCTGCAATGAGCCATTACTGATGCCAGGCATTTCGTGAATACTCTGGGCGCAGTAGATAAGCCAAAGGGCAATGCTGAGAATTGATAATGCTCTGAACCTGCAAGAAATCTGAGGTATCTTCTGCAATTTGGTCGTATGGGGACATGCAGGTATGCCTCCTTGAGATCTAGAGTTACCAGCCAAGACTCCTTGCCCAGCATGGGAAGAAGCTGCTGTAGGGTCAGCATTTTGAATTTTGGAACAATGATGTATGTGTTTAGAGCGGACATGTCTAGAATAGGTCTCCATTGGTTTTCTTTTCTTGGTACCAGGAAGAGTCTGGAGTAAAATCCTTGCCCCTGTTCCATAGACGGTACCCTTTCTATAGCTCTCATGCTTAGTAAGTGATTTATTTGTTGTAGAGCTTCTGTTTTCTGATTTGGAGGTAGGTTTGGCATTCCTCTCTTCCTTGGTAGAGTATGGAAGTGAAACCTGTAACCTTGGTCTATTGTCTGTAAAATCCATTTGTCTCCTGTGATGTAGTGCCAGTTTACTGAAAATAAGGCTAGCTTTCCGCCTAAGGGTGCTTCTAGTTGTTCCCTGGTAGGCGGTGCCAGAGCCAAGTCACTGTGATTGTCCTGTGGAAGTGGTGGTGGCTGGATCTGTGGCAGTACCTCGCTGGTTGTTAGTCTGCCATTGACGTCCCCTGTAGGCACCTCTGGATTGACCCCTGCCTCGAGCGCCTATTCCTGCCTCTCTGGGCTCTGGAGGTGTCTGGAAAGGACCAATTCTTGGAAGGCCAGTTCCTACTAAACCTTGGAGGCTGGACCTGCAAGAAATCCTTGACTGTCTGGACAGATTTTGCTTTCTCTTCCACCTTCTTCAGCACCTGCTGTGCCGGGGAGCCAAACAAATTGAGCTTATCCATAGCAGCATCTAGGAGCTTTGATTTAACATGGTCTGGTAAGGACTGTTCTTTTAAACATGCATGTCTTCTGATCACTGTACCAGTCATAGCTGATCTAAAAGAAGCCTCCAGTGCATCATAGCCGCATTTTAAGGAATGATTACTGACCTGCTGAATGTTATGTACCATTTCCTGAACAGATTTTTTGTGTAATGGTTCATCCGAGGGTAGTTTTTTAGTTAACTGATCTAACAAATTCCTGATACTGAATCATGTGGAATTGACAGTTTAAGGCCCTAGCTGAAAGAGTAGCAGAAGTGTAAACTTTTTTACCCCATCTCTCTAAGGCCCTAGATTCCCTTTCAGAGGGGAGGGGGTTTTTGGCAGAGGTAGCTGCTACAGCCTTGGGTCCCTGGGAGATAGTTTCAGGATCTGCAAAAGGAGCCTTATACAAATGATAATGTGTGTCCGGAACCCTGTAGTACCTAATCGGGCTTAGCAGGGGCCGGAGGAAGAGAATCAGGAGCAGTACAAGCATCATTAAATGCATCATCCACAACAGTAAGTACTGGAGGAATGGCTAAAGGCCTATGCTGTGGCAAATGCAAAAAGGTTCTAAGCCTTTTTCTAGAGTCTGAAAAATCCTGGCCCTGCCATTGAAATTGTTCCCTCATAGCATGCAAGGTTTCCCCAAAAGAAAATTCCTCAGGCGGAGAGGCAGAAGGAATGGACTCTTCTGCATCAGAGTCCTCATAAGGAGAAAAAGGGGCCTCTGGAGGATTTGTATTATCTGAATCATCAGAGGAGTCATCTGAAGAAACTGGCTCAGGGGGCTCTGCTCTAGGATTCTTCTCTGGAGGTGGGTGAGAGGCCCTGTCTGGGTGGGGTTGGGATCCCCTGATCAAAGAAATGAGATCCTCTGCTAGACTAAGCATTTGAGAACTAGAGCTAGGCCTGTGAGAGGGGGTCTTAGCAGGCACAGTTTTGGTAGATTTTGCTGCTTTAGCCCTGGCAAAAGCCTTAATCGACATGGATGCAGGGGGCCTAGCAGCTCCACGTGCAGGAGTAGAAATATCTAAAGGAATAGTATCAGATAAATCCTGTGAACCTGCAAGAGCAGGTGGGATTTCAGTAGCAGATTCAGCCATGCTGGATGAGGCCTCGGTAGGAGGCAAGCTTTCGGCCGAAGGAAGAACCGTGGGCTCGGTTTCAGCCGAAACAGAGATACTCGCGGTTGGCTTAACCGCGGTTTCGGCCGAAACCGCGGACCGCGAGTGTCTGTCCTTTTCCTTGCGCTTTTTAGTTATTTGCGTAGTCGGAATTTCCGACGGCATAATGTAAGCAAAAGCGGAGCCGAAAAACTCCTCAGCAAATTCCGACCGACGTCTAAGCGTCCATCGGTTGAAAGAAGCACAGGCTAGACAAGCTGCTACGTCGTGGTCTGGGCCTAAACAAGGTAGGCAGTAAGAGTGGAAATCTTTATGAGGTATTTGTTTCCCACAAGTTAAACAGTTATTCACTTTTTCTGACATCGGCTGAGGCAAGAAAGAGTCCCCAACGGGGTACTTAGCATTTTAGAAGTCTTCGGTAGTAGTAATCTCTGGTTCTGACCGACCGGCACTTGCGAACAGCTTCTGCTTCGGGCGCCACGCGGCAAGAAAGACTGAGGAAAATGGCGTCGGCTGATACCTTTATACCCGAAGAACTGCAGCTATGACGTCGGGTGAAGTGCGACATCAGCCGAGGCCAGACCCAGACTTTGGAATCCGGCCGACCGAAGGGCTGCCTGACGACAGGACAACCCATTTGTAAGGACTGCAGATGCATCCTTGAAGGACATCTACTGGAAGTTTTGTTTACAATTATATACATAACTACTTTTACTTGCTTGCAAAGTTTGCCAGAGAAATAAAGTTGAATAAAACCGGATACAATGTGAGCGATACATGCTCACAAGTATCAGTAGCTCTTAAGTGGAGAATACATGAAATAAAACAAATGGACAACTGGGTATAACTAAAGCAACAAGAGATGCAAAGAGGTATAGTCAGTAACAAAATTCAGACACCTCTACCTCCAATGTTGTACTGCAAAGACTCAGTCCAGGAGTAAAATTAAAACATTAAAAACAAAACAAAAGGCAAACATGTTTGCCGTACACTACTGGAGGCAGAGGTGTTGTTGTTGAATTTATCATTAAAAAGCTATCAGTTTCACAGAATGGGTGAACACTGCGGTTGCTGTTGTGCAGTAACAAATTTCTACTAATGCTCAGTCTGAATAATGTAACTAAAATACAGCACAATTCATTGTTAACAGCAGAAGCTGTCAATGCCAAAGCTAAATTCTTTACAGTACTAAAAGCAAAGCTGTAAAAAGTACAACTGTAAGAACTTGCCATAAGATGTATTCAGACAGATCACTGTTGCAGTTAAGTACAGTTGTGTAAAAACTTGCCACAACAGTAGATGTCCAAACGATTACTGTTGCAGTATTCCAAACTGTTGGGGTTATATCTTGACTGGACATCTGGCTAGGACAGCCAAACCAAAACTTCCGTAAAGTAATGTGTCTGATGTATACCTATGCCCATGGGCGCAAGGGTACAGTCTGAGGAGTTGCGCTCATACATCCGCTCATCTCCAAGCAAATAAGCTGGAAGAGACCTGAGACACAAACTGCTAAGAGTAAAGATAGTAAAACGGGATACCCTCAGGCCATGTGCAAAAAAAGTGAGAAGAATCAGAAATGGGGGACGTTAGGGATGGAAGGAGTACCACAATAGTGATCAGTAGGACATTTATTATTATGGTAAGTTTTTTAACTGTGCTGCCCTCTTTCCTTAGAACACTATTACTGTATCAAACTCTTGGGTGATTCCTAAAACTTAAATTAGACAGGTGGATGGAGGAGAGCTTGGGAAATTGTCTATTAATACAAACAGGAGTGAAATGGTGATGGTGGCTCTGGATTAAAAAATGCACCCATTCTGTAATGTCTGGTTAAAGTGTGCACAGATGACTAAGTAGCTGCTTCTACAACTGTTCCAGTGTAAAACCCCTTGTAAAAGGTCTAGATAAGGCCACTGCTTTAGCAAAATAACCCTGTGAATGAGAAAAATCTTCCCATGAAGGTGGGATTGGCCCTTAAGACATTGTTTTTATGTAACACAAGGATGGGAGGAGTTGCCATAAAGCCTGTAGTTCGGAGACTTGTCTGGCAGAGGTGTTTGTGGTTTAAAAAGAAAACCAGGGTTTAGTTTTATCTGTGACATCAACCACATTTCCTTTCTTAGGAAAGTCAAGAAAGTAACTTGTGTGTCCAGGGGATGAATGTTGGGACCAGCTGGATTTCAGGTATCAATGCACCTTCTTCATATGGAGTCTGGCAAACGGGACCATGAGGGCGGCTGCAGCCATGAATCCTAGTGCACAGAGGATCTCTTTTGTGGTACAGGAAGAGAAAGAGAAAAAAAAGAAAACGCAACTGTTGAGGCTTTGCACTTAGTCTAGCAGCATAAAAGCCTGCATGAGTCTGGTGCCTAGTCCGCACCCTAAGACGATTAGGTCTTGGGTTGGTTTCACCGCAGAATTTATTCAGAATGACAGTGAAACCCAAGGCATGAAGCAGGGCCATCATGAACTTGAGAGGAGTCAAGCGTACCTGTAGAGTAGGAGCTGTATTAACGACTCATCCAAATAAAGGAATATCTGGACTACCAGAGTCCTGAAGTAAGCTATTACTGGGGTGAGACACTGAAGACTTTGTGGGCTGTAGACATTCCAAAAAACAAAGCAGAGAACTAAAAGTGTGATGGAGCCAGTAGAAAATCTCAGAACTTTCCTTAAGGAGGGTGAACAGGAATGTGGAAATAATCATTTAGGTCCAAAGACACCAAGAAAGCTTGAAGAATAATGAACAGAATCAGTTTTTATGGACAACATCCTGAAAGATAGAACAAGGGGAAAGGTACTGAGGGGTACAGAGACCCAGAACTGATCTCTGGTCTCCAGTCTCCTTTTCATGGGATGAGGAGTGTGGCATAGAATTATATCCCATATATTATGGAGGGACTGGTTCTACTGTGCCATGCTCTAGCAAGGTTTGAATGGCAGGATATAAAAACTGATTTTGTGGTGGTGGCAGAATGATGTAGAAGACAGGAAACTTCTTTTTGGGTCATTCTGCATCCCTTCTGGATGACTGACAGCACGCATTTGTCAAGTAGCTTTTTTTCACATTAGTTAAGCCTTTTGGCTAAGGAAAAGGGATGGACTGAGGGGGACAGAAGGAAGTCAGGTGGACTTGCCTGAGCAAAGTAGCCTCCCAGAAATAGAATGCCTGTCAGGCATGCCCTGGAATATTTTACTAGGCATTTTCTTGGCCTTATGAGAAGGCCAGGATTCCCTGCACCCAAATTAAGTGGGATCTTCACAGTAATCACCTTGGCACCCTGGTACAGAAGTAATAAAGATCTGTCTACAGTCCTTCATAATCTTACCTTGTTCCTGCAATTGTACAAGACTGGCAACATTCAGACCAAACAAAGGGCCCTTACTTATAGCAGTTTCAGTTTAGCCTTATCATCTAAAAGGGGCTGAGGACAACCATTGTGCACCCTTCCTGATCATAGAACCTGGAGGAGCTTCCACTACAACATAATTGCATTTAATGCAGTGCTTAGCTAACTGGGAAGCCTGAGCCACCAAAGATAAAGCCTGTTTACCTGCAACTTCCTCAGGGGAAAAAATGTTTTATTTAAATTGCTAAGAGCCAATAAGCAGCCATTTAAGGCCAGACTACAGGAAGTAGAAACCTTTTCCCTTGTGTATCTATTGCTTTGCTGTCTATCTGAGGAAAGAATAGTTGTGTAAAATCTTACCATAACCAAAGATGTCCTCTTCCATGTTGCAGTATTCTAGGTGTGGGATTTCCTGCCCTCAGGCGACTCGTACGTCAGCTTCTATACAAAAGCTTCAGCTTAGCTGTGGTGTGCGTGGGACGTCACATGTAGGACCATAAAAACAGGGGCCTTAAATGTGATGTTTGCACGCACATTCCTCAGAACTTGAAGGCCAGCAGACAGAGAAGGCCCAGCAGGAGAGATGCCAGTTGTTTACAGGTGTGACTTGGAATCATACTGGGGGTACTGGTGGGCAGGAAGGAATACTGCAACATGGAAGAGAAGGACATCTATGGTTATGGTAAGACAAATATTCTTTGTCCTTCTATTCCTATGTTGCTGTGTTCTAGATGTGGGAGTGTACCACAGCTTAAGAGGATGAGAGGGTGGTGGTAGAAGAAGAGGGTTCTACAAGACCAGGCAGGATTGCCTGTCCTAGCTCTGGAAACTTGGTACAACTGTAATGTTGGTGAAGGTGTGGATAGTGGCCCAGGTGGCTGCTTCCAAAATGGATGCTGTGTCTAGGCCTTTCATGAAGGCCCTTGAGGTGGCCACAGCTCAAGTGGAATGGGCTTTGATTCCCCTTGGGGGGGGGGTCCTTTCCATGGTAGGAGTAGCAGAAGCAAATAGCTTTCCTGATCCAGCATGCAATGGTTTGCTTGGGGACTGCCTTGCCCAGGGCTCTGAGGTGGAAGGGGACAGAGCTGGTTAGTCTTTCTGATGGCCTTGGGCTTGTTCAGGTAAAATCAAAGTTGCCTGTGCACATCCAGGGAGTGCAGTATCCTATCCCCTACGTTAGTGGGAGAGGGGAAAAAGATGGGCAGATGAATGGATTGGTTAACAGAGAGATCACCGACTACCTTACGCATAAGGGGGGGGGGAGGGTTGGTTCGCAGGGACACCGTTTATGGAAGACAAACCTGCAATTCTGACACTCTTCTGGCTGAAGTGATGGCCACCAGCAGGACCATCTTCCATGTACACATCTGTAAAGAGAAAGGTTCAAAGGGATGTTGTATTAATTTCTCTAAGATGTACTCAAAGTCCCAAGGTGGAGGGATAGGTTTCCTAGGTGGTCTCATGTGCAAGACCCCTTTAAGGAAGAACTTTACATCGAGCCTAGCTAGCAAGAGGGGTTCCAGGGGCAGGCTGATATGGCTGAGAGATGTACTTTTACAGAAGAATAAAAAAGGACACTTTTTATCAATTGACACTAGTTTAGAACCAGGGGAACCTCAGCGGAGCAAGGGTCCCTTCCCTTTTGCAGACACCATTTTGCAAATCTTTCCCATTTAGCCAGGTAAGATTTTCTGGTGGTAGGTTCCCTTGCCTGCCTAAGGACTGAAAGCATGTCCTCTGAGTAGCGGTGTCTGAAAGGGATCAAAAGTTTATCACCCACAGAATCAGAGACATCTAACTGTGGGTGTAGGAGAGCTCCTTTGTCTTGTGACAGTAGGTCCACCTTGTAGGGTAACTTGAAGCGATTGTCCTTGGCTAGTTTGTGAAGTAGGGGGAACCAGTGCTACCTTGGCCAGTAGGGAGTCACTAACAAGATTTTTGGTTTCTCCTCCTGAATTTTCAGGACGACTTTCAAAATCAGTGGGAATGGGGGGGGGAAGGCATAAAGGAACTTCCCCTCCCAAGATATGCTGAAAGCGTCCAGTGCTAGAGGGGAGTGGGTTTTTTGAGCAGAAGTTCTGCAGTTGCCTGTTCTGGGGGGAGGCAAACAGGTCCATTTGTGGAGCACCCCACCGGTGGACTGTGTTTAAGACCACCTCCCTGTTCAGCATCCATTCGTGCTGAGGTGAGGAGGTCCTGCTCAAGAGATGTTTGGTGGTTGTCCTGTGAGGTGGTGAAGATCGCCTGCAGGACTAAGTTGAAGCAAGATGCTACGTCCCATATCAGCATAGCTAGACTGCACAGCTGATAAGGCCTTTGTTCCTCGCTGCTTGTTGAGGTACAACATTACAGTGGTGTTGTCTGTGACGATGATCTGGAGCACCCCTGGAACCAGAAGGGGAGTGAAGGTCTTTAGAGCAAAGAAAAACTGCTGTCATTTCCCTACTTGTGTTTGGCCTGAAGAGAGGGATGCCATTTTTCTTGAATCCTGTAAGAGGCCAGAGTGGCTCCCCAAACTGAATCTGAGGCATCTGTATGCATAACTTGGGTTGAGGTGGGGTGGGGGGCTGTAGTGGGAGCCCAGCGTTCAATTGCACTTGCTGGATCCACCAGTTGAATTGTTTTCAGACAGGAAGGAGGGGGATGGCCTGCTCTAGGGGATGGAGGTGCTGGGACCAGGTGTTTTTCAATAACCACTGCAGCTTGTTCATGTGCATTCTTGCCAATGGTAGCATGGGGATGATTGCTGCCATTAAACCCAGGAGATGAAGAAATCGCCTTGCCGTCACCTTTTAGGATAGTAGAGCTTCTTGGAAGTGTGAAGTTAAAGACGGAACCTTGTCCTGAGGTAGAAAGGCTTTCATTGTGTCTGTTCTGTTTCTGCAGCAGAGACCAATCTTATCCTGGCTTGGGATCAGAGAGGATTTTTGGGGAGGTTGATTGTGAATCCTAGGTTCTGCAGAAGGGACATGGTGAAATGTAAATGCTTCAATAGAGCATCCCCGGACTCTACCAGAATAAGGATGTCATCCAGATAAGGGAAAATCTGTATCCCGAGTTTTGCAGAAGGCAATGGCTGGGGCTAGGCACTTTGCAAAGACCCTGGGGGGCCATGGATAAACCAAAGGGCAAGGCAGTAAATTGGAAATGAAAGGAAGGCCCAGAGAAACACAGGAATGGTCTGTGGGAATTCCTGATGGGTATGTGCAGGCAAGCTTCCTTTAGGTCTAGGGTGACCATGAATGCCTTGGCTGATATGAGAGGCAGCAGAAAGGGAGAGAGAGCATTTTGAAAGAGTGTACCTGAAGATGAAGGTTTAGAAAAGACAGATCTAATATGGGTCACCAGGGGCCATCTTTTTGGGGACCAGGAAGAGACAGGAGTAAACTCCTTTCCTTCCTGCCCTGGAGGGACAGGTTCTATGGTGTCTAGCTTTAAAAGATCTACCAGAACTTGTGGCATGAGAAGGGCCTTGTTTTTGGGTAGGGAAGGGATGCCTCTTCTGGGTGGCTTCTCTTTCCTGGATAGGAAGTACCGTTTTTGGATAACGTTTAAGACCCACTGGTTGGAAGTGGTGGATTGCCAAAGGGGGAGACTGTGGGAAAGGTGGGCTGAGGGGGGAGGTGGGCAAGCAGTCACGCATTACTGGGGCCTCCTCTGTCCTGAAAGGGCTGTCTGGGTTGCTGTGGTGGAGCAGAGGATCTGGAGTTGGTAGGTCTTCTAGCCCCTCTCCTGGACCTGGAAAAGGAGGGCTGTGGAGTATGTCTTACAAAGGTGGCCTTAGCAGGGTAGTTCCTAGAATACTTGGGTATGGGCAACACCAGCAGGTGCTTAATGTCCTGGAGTTCTTTGCTTTTTTCACGTAGATTTTTAAAAAGTTCAGCGGATTGTTTTTTGAACAGCAGTTTGTGGTTCAGAGGGGCGTCCAGGATTTTAGCCTTGAAGTCCTCGGGAAGGTTCTGGAGTCTTGGCTTAGCTTTGAGTACCTCCTGAGGGCTGAAGCAAATGCTGCATACCTGGCAAATGCTTCTGCAGCATCACAGCTGCACCTTATGGAGTGCCTGGCTACCGGCTGGGCCAAAGAAAGTTTGGATGAGATGTCAGTCTTGCTGGGACTGTCAGACAAGGAAGCCAGCATGGAGGCGGCTTGAGAGACTAAGTCTAAAGCATACTTGGGTCATGTAGGTCTGAATTTATGTACCAAAGCAGAAGTGTACACCTTCATCCCCATCCTATCTATGTACTTACTGTCAGTGGGTAGTAGAGAGAGGTAGAGGGTATTAGTCTAGATTGCTTATCTGCTGTGGTGGCAATAACAGCTGGGTCCGCCAAGGGTGGCTTAACTATAAATTTGTGGTCCTCTGGCACTTTACAGAAGTGGTCAGGACACTTAGGGGCTGGAGGCTGGGAGTCAGGGGCCTCAGAGGACACACTGAAGGCATCCAAGTAAGCAGGAAGAAGAGAGGGAACTGCTGAAGGAGAGGGTGATTCCACTTGCAGCAGTTCAAAGTACCTTTTTTGGGTGTCAGTCATTTGGGAAGTATCCCATTTAAAGTAATCCTTCATCTTGGTGATGGTCTCACCAAAAGTAATGTCTTCAGGGGAAGAGTCCCCCTGCACAGATTCCTCATACAGAGTATAATGTTCCTGGGGAGAGGCAATCTCGGAAACATAAGAAATGGACTCCTCTGATGAAGAGAAAGAAGAGTCATTTTCTTCCCTGACCCGAGAGGTTATGGATGGGGAGGGAAGAAGCAGAGACAGGCCTAGGGCTCAGAAAAGGCAGAGTGGCAGTGGCTGAGGCTGAAGGCCTGCATGAGAGGAAGTGAAGGCCTGCCAATCTGGTGGGACTTCTGAAGAGGTATGTTTAGTTTTCTGCTTTTTTTTTTTTGGCTGGAGAGGAAGTAGAGAGGCCTGGTGCTGGGTCTAGAGATTAGCACATCCAAAGGTCTGGATCCCTGCCGGAGGTACCACCAAAACTGGTTCCCCCTCAACCTCGATGGATATCTATGTCTGAGTGAGTTCAGAAGATGTGCCAGTCGTAGGCTGCGAAACAGCTTCCTCGAGGGACGTCGCTGTAGTCGATGGATCCGCTGAGTGTGCCTCAACCCCTAGATCGGCAGCTGGCGGTGCATCGGTAAGTGGAGCAGCAGGTGAAGGCGGCCTAGGAAACTTGGCCTTCTTGCGTGAAGATTCAGGTGCGGCCTCCGATGCAGGAATCATCCTAAGGGCTAACCATTTGAGACGTTGGTTCTAGAGGTAGAGATTTAACGCGGCTAGATGGCTGCGCAAGGTCTTAGGCACAAAGGATTGAAAAACAGTACAGGAAGAGTGACAGTGTTCCCGGCCTAGGCAAAATAACAGACCCGTCATGGGAGTCTTTGTGGGATATTGGGCGCCCGCACTGGCACTTTCCCTTTTTTCCTGACATCAGCTAAAGGTTACAACAACCAAGCATTAACTACAACAATCGTCAAAAATAATAAAGTTTGAAACCCAACAGGCTACTTATCTTTAAGGTACGACGTCAGTGAAGAAGCAATCGTACGATGTGAATGTCTATGGCTGAAAGTTTGAGGATTGTGTGTGCAAACTTCACATTTAAGGCCCCTGGTTTATGGCCCTACATGTGACATCCCACGCACATTGCAACAGCCAAGCTGAAGCTTTTGTATAGAAGCAGATGTACGAGTCGCCCGAAGGCAGGAAATCCCACACCTAGAACACTGCAACACAGGAATAGGACATCAGCACTAATAGCAGGATGTAACATACGCTTGTCTGTTGTCATGGAAAACAAAGTGTCTACAGCAGGGTTTTTGTACAAAAATTTTAAGTTCTCTGGCACCTTGCAAATCCTCTCAGTCCTTCTGGGTGCTGGAGGCTGGTGCAGTGGAAGTGGATGCAAAGGCATCCATGAAATTATCCAGAAGAGGAGGAGGGGTGATTACTTGCAAGAGGTTGCAGGAAATGATGGTAGGAAGGACAGAGCTTAAACTGTACAAAGGGAGATAAATAGATGTCATTCTCTACAGACATATGTAACAGCTACATATGGCCAATTGTTCAGAAATCCACAAGCATTACAGTTGGCAGGACAAAAGTGCTGAATTCTGATAGAAGAGCCCTCACGGATAGAGTACACAGTCTTCAACCAAATGACTCTTTCTTGTATTAGAAAGGGTAAAACAAATTGTGCAGTTTACATACAAGTGCCAAAATATTAAACAAAGCATGTTTTGTAAAAATCTTGGACGAGATTTTCTCGGATACCTCAGTCCTGGATATTAGCATGCAAACCACAGGGTAGGGGTGGATAACAGGCTAATGCTGATCTAAAAACAGAAGACATAGCTAGTGCTACAGTCAAATTCAGTAGAAGGCATACATACGAAAAAGGTGGAGCAACTACCTTACAACTTCAGACACTGTGGACATGTCTTAAGTAGTGGTATTAGACTCTGCTATAAAGTGAAGCAATTTTTTCTTTTATTAGTTTACTAAAAATATCCTACCAGAGTAACTTCTATCCTGCCTCTATTGTTCTGTATCCACTCTGCACCAATACATTCTTAGAATATCTTCCTCACTGAAAGCTTAATCTGACGCTCCTAAACTACCATACTTCATAATTTACTCTCGACTAACTTCCTAAATGTGGATGTTAACCTACTGCATTTACCTTCTGAAATATTTTGTTCTGAAATGCTGCACCATTAGTTGTATTAATGATATGAAGTTAAATTTAAGATTTTCTAATTTGTTACAGGAGCTAACTTTACATGAATACATCAAACTTCACTCGAGTCACAGATATTTGCATTTTCATTTCAGCATGCGTGTGCAACACTCTCAATACTTCCAAACAACTTTACCTAAAAAGTTCTCCCATGGGGATTCCTCCCTCATGCAGCAGTGGAGTAATCAGTTCAGCGAGGTACTGCCATATATGCGGGATATCAATCTCCATGTCTTCAGCCACCTCCAATATTTCCCGAATACTGCACAAGACAAAGCAGAAGAATATACTACAAAAAGTAATGTATGATATAGTGCACATTGCAAATAACTCACTCATATAATTTTACACAGCAGAAACAAACACGGTGATGAGTACCGTAGAATTTTGAAAAAAAAAAGTAAAGAAAATGGTACTCCCCACATTCAAAGGTCTTAAGACTTCTGAGGTGGTATAATCAGTGGACTACAGTTCTGTTGCTCTTAAAATTTCACTGAGTTTGCAATGTACATGCTTACTTCCCAAGATATCCTGTGGTTGAGTTAACAGATGTACAAATAGCCAGAGTACCCAATTTTGTCCAAATCAAAACCACCACTTGAAATAAAACTTCAGGCAGATGTGTAGTTAAATTGAGATAAAGGGGCAGTTGCCCTGGGGACAAGGGGGTAGGGGGTGTAATCCGCAGATGCTAATCACATGGTAGTGTAGTAACAATATTTAGAAAAAAGAAGTTATGTACTCACCATAACATTCCATCTGAGTAGTTGTACTTCATTTGTCTTCAACCTGTGGGTATTCGGATCCAAATCAGATCAGAGATGGCTGCATCACTAGCATCTGATCCGAGCTCCAAGTCCCTCCTCTTACTCATAATGCTTCCATTTCCCTCCCTCAGATTGAGTTTGCTGCTCAGGAAAACACAAGCCCAACCCAAACAGACCTCATCACTAATGGCTCCCAAAAATTAAGCCAAACAAACCAGGAGAGTCACAATAGTGCTCCTCTCCCCAATACAAGGTTAGAACAATAGTGACAAGGTCAGGGGGGATGGTTTAAGACATTTAAGTACAACTACTCAGATGGAACGTCATGGTGAGTACATAACTTCTTTATCTGAAGTAGTTGACTTCATTTGGTCTTCTGCCTGTGGACAGAGTCCACAGCTACCAACACCTGGGTGGCCCTCATGGAAGGATATTCTGGAACACCGCACAGCCAAAGAATGCCCTAGTCTTGGATACAAAGTCCAACTTGTAATGAGATATGAAGGTATGAGATGAGGACCAAATAGCTGCAGAACAAATCATCCAGTGACCACCTAGACCAAAAGGCCACTGAAGTAGCCATGGTCCTAGTGGAGTGGGCTTTCACCAGACCCTCAAGGAAAATGCTTCTAACAGAATATGCTCACAGGTTCTACGGAAGGTTTTGGCTTTGGTACCCCAGCTGGACGTACAGCTTTAGACAGAAAACCCAATAGTTTGGAATACTGCAACAGTGATCTAAGGAGGGACATCAAGAAAGAAATGTAATGTTTACAATTCTAAGGTCAGCTGCTGGGGAGCTGTACACAAAAGGTGCACCATGCATATGGATTGCACAAAGTACAGTTGTGTAACTACCATAAATGTAGATGTTAGAGTGCATTCACTGTTGCAGTCATTACTCTTGGGTTATCCTGCTAGCAGGCTACCCGCAGTCGGCCAGAATTCCAAAGTCTAGGTCCGGCGTCGGTTGCTGTCGCCTCATCCCTGACGTCAGTGTGCCAGGGGTATAAAAGATGCAGCAGACGCCATTTTCTTCAGTTTTTCTTGCCCCAGATGTCAGGTGCCCCCAAATTGGTGGGCTGAAAAAATATGCCAATAAAAATGCATGCACAAAAATAACATTTCCTTCATCTACAAGTAAATACACCAAATAGGTTGGATAGGATAGAGAAACACAGATGAATCCTAGCAAAGAAAAAGGGGGATGGTGGGAGGGTAACCTGGACTGCAACAGTGAATACACTTGAACATCTACATTTAATGTAGGTACACAACTGTACTATGTTCATCATGTTTCACTGTTGCAGTCATTACTCTTGGGTTGAATCCCAAAGCTGAGTATGGGTGGCTGGGCTAAATAGGATTAGGAGAGGCTATGAGGCCCTGCAAAACTGCAGTGGCAAAATCTGCTCTGGACTTAGAGTAAAGAGGTAAGTGGTAGTGCTTTGTGAAGGTGTGCACTGAACTCCAAGTTGCAGCCTCTAAGATATCGTTGGTTGGTACTCCTCTGAGGAAGGCTGCCGAAGTGGCTGCTGCTCTGGTGGAATGAGGCCTAATGCCCTTAGGCACTGATTTGCCATGCTGAAAATAGCAGAAACGGATGCAATGGCCTATCCATTTAGAAATAGTCTGTTTTGAGATGGCCTTTCCTTGTGATCCTGCAGCATATGACACTAAAAGTTGCTCAGTCTTTCTGAAAGCTTTAGTTCTGTCCAAGTAGAAGCGTAACTGCCTGTGCATGTCCAAAGAATGCAGAATTTTCTCACCCTTGTTCTGTGGATTTGGATAAAAGGTGGGCAAATGAAGGATTTGGTTGAGGGCCACACTGGACACCACCTTAGGCATAAATGTAGGGTTTGTTCTCAGAGAAACCCTGTCTGGATGAAAAATGATGAAAGGTTCCACAGCCATGAGTGCTTGTAACTCTGAGACTTGCCTTGCAGAGGTTATTGCTAGGAGCAGAGCTGTTTTCCAGGATAAGAATTTTATATCTGCTGTTGATGCTGGCTCGAAAGGAGGCAGTGTGAGTTTTTCCAAAACATAATTAAGGTCGCAGGCTGGAATTGGTGCTCTACTTGGAGGCCTAATGTTTTTGGCCCCTCTGAGGTACTGCCTTATTAAAGGAAGAGGAAAAGATAGGTGGTCCCGTATTGTAATGGGCTGAAATGGCAGAGGCATGAATCTTAATTGATGAGAAAGAAAACCCTTTGTTCAGCATCTCAGTTAGGTATTGTAAAATCTGAGGGATATTTGGTACACCCGTGTCAATGCCTTGTTCCGGGTTCCAAGCACAGAATCTCTTCCATTTTTCTGCATAAGATTTTCTGGTACTGGGCCTCCTGGCCTCCAAGATGACATCCATAACAGCTTTTGAAAGAGAAGTGTTCTGAATGGCTACATTATCCGCCATCTTGCCAGATTTAAGGTCCTGAGTTGGCTGTGCAGGATCTGATTGTTTTGTTGGGCCAGCAAGTGAGAAGTCTGAGGCAATATCCATGCTGGGCCTTGAGACAAGCCCTTTAGGATTGGGTACCAGTGCTGGCGTGGCCAGTCTGGTGCAATCAGTATCATTTTTGGCTTCTCTTGTCTGACCTTTATGAGTACCCTGGGAAGGAGAGGCAGTGAGGGAAAAGCATAAGCTGTTAGATTTTTCCAGCTGAAGGATAGGGCGTCCACTTTCCATGCTTGCTTGTGATAAATCCTTGTGCAAAATCTCTGCAATTGGCAGTTGTGAGGGGAGGCAAATAGATCTATGTCTGGGCATCCCCATTTCCTTATTATCATGCTGAAGACTTGTGGATCCAGTTTCTATTTGTGGGGATATGTGAGGTTTCTGCTTAGTTTGTCTGCCAGAGTATTTGTTTTTCCTGGCAGGAATTGTGCTTACAGGTGAACTTGAAAAAGCCAATACTGTGTCCCATAAGGTCATTGCTTGTCTGCAGAGGGGATAGGAATGTGTACCTCCCTGCTTGTTTATGTACCACATGACCGTAGTGTTGTCTGTCTATCAGTAACTGTCCTGGATGAAGCGGTCCTTGAAACCTGTCAGAGCATTTTGAACAGCTAGCATCTCTTTTTGATTGAAGTGAAGATGCATCTGATTTGCAGGCCATGTGCCCTGAATACATTTTCCTGCCATATGGGCCCCCCAGGCATCATCTGATGCATCCGTTGTCAATGTCTGTCTGGCTGGCTGTGGGTAAACTGAATGGCAGACCCATGTTGTGGTGACAGCCTTCTGCCCACCATCGAAACTCATGTTGCAGGCAGGGAATGAGTGCAATTACTGTCTCCAGGCTGTGGCAATGCTGAGTCCAAAAACTTTTTAGATACCATTGTAGTTTTCTCGTATGCAGTCTGGCATATGGAATTAGTAGAATGCAGGATGCCATGAAACCCAAGGCCTTCAGGAATTTCCTTGCAGATAAGTGGGTTTTTGTTGCCAATTTCTTGAAGTAGTCAGTTGCTAGTTTGTCTGGCGTGAGATAAGCCGTCTGGGCAGTTGTATTTAAGCTTGCACCCAGGAATATCTCTTGAGAGGGCACTAGTTTTGATTTATTTTCGTTTACCGTGTACCCTAGGCCAATTAGTAATCTTTTTACAAACGCCAGATGCTTTAGAAGAAAGTCTTTGTTCTCTTCCTTGAATTAGGCAGTCGTCCAAGTAGGGATATATTTGAATTCCTTTTTGTCTGCAAAATGCAATTACTGGTTCCAGGCATTTTGTGAAGACTCTGGGCGCAGTAGATAAGCCAAAGGGCAGTGCAGAGAATCGGTAGTGCATTGAGCCAGCTATGAATCTGAGGTATCTTCTGCATGATTGTCTGATTGGGACATGCAGGTATGCCTTTTAGGTCTAAAGTCACAAGCCAAGCCTTCTTGCCCAGCATGGGCAGAAGCTGCTGCAGAGTTGACATTTTGAATTTTGGAATATCCAGGAATGTGTTTAGGATAGACAGGTCCAGTATTGGTCTCCAGGCCTTGTCCTTTCTGGGTACCAAGAATAGCCTTGAGTAAAATCCTTGTCCCTGCTCTTGCTGTGGTACTTGCTGAATGGCTCTCATGTCCATGAGGGATGAAACTTGTTTTTGTGCCTCTGCCCATTGACTGCGTGGCAGGTCTGGCATTCCGTTTTACCTTGGCAGGGTGTGAAAGTGAAACCTGTAGCCTTGAGATACGATATTTAAGACCCATTTGTCCTGGGTGATCAAGTGCCATTTTTTTGTAAAAAGTGCTAGTTTTCCCCCCAAAGGAGCTGCCAGAAGATAAGTGCTTGGTGCTGGCAGGGGAAAGTCATTGAGACTGTTTCCTGTATGGCTGTGATTTTTCCTCTCAGCTTTTGGAGGTAGAAGCACCCCATTGTTTAGGCCTGTGTGAGCCTTGGGGCTATGATCTGCCTCTTTGTGGCCTGACACTGGAAAGGACCAATTCTTTGTAGGCCAGTTCCTGCTAAATCTGGAAGGCTGTACCTGTAAGAAATCCTTCACTGTTTGCACAGATTTAGCTTTGTCCTCCATTTTCTTCAGCACCTCTTCTGCTTTAACACCAAACAAGGTATCATGTTGTAAAGGAGCATCTAATAGTTTTGCTTTAACATGATCTGGCAGATTCTGTTCTTTTAACCAAGCATGGCTCCTAAAGACAGAACCTGTAACTGCGGCCCTGCAGGAGGCCTCTAGAGAATCAAAACCACATTACAAAGTATGCTTTCCCACTTGTTCAGATGAATGCAATAAATCCTGCATTTCTTTGTTCTCTGCACATTCTGAATTTGTCAACATTTTCTGTTTAAGCAGTGACATAAGATATTGCTGATATTTAAGCATATGAAACTGGCAATTTAAAGCTCTTAACAGCCAAGGTAGCCGAAGTATAATCTTTTCCCCCCATTTATCCAGGGCCCTTGAATCCCTATCAGAGGGAATAGGATTTTTTGCAGTGGAAGCCTTGACCCCCTTGGGACCCTGAGAAATAGTTTCTGGGTCAGCAGCAGGGTTTTTGTAAAGACATTTATGAGAATCCAGCACCCTGTAGTATCGGTCTGGCTTTACAGGAGCTGGTGGTAGAGAGTCAGGAGACAGACCGGACACTGTAAAATCATCATCTACAATGTTTAAATGGGAGGAATAGCAAGGGGCCTGTGCTGTGGTAATAAAAGGAAGTCTCTGAGCCTTTTCTTGGATTCAGAGTAATCCTCGGGAGGAGAGGCTGAAGGGATAGATTCTTCAGCATCAGAATCCTCGTAGGGAGGAAGGGAATATTCATGTTCAGAGAGGAATCAGAGGAAATGGAAACCTGATCTGAAGATTCATATTCTATCTCTTGCCTAGGCCTCTTATCAGGAGGGGGATGGGAACCTCTGATCAAAGTAATTAGGTCTTCGGCCATTCTAAGCATCTGTTTTTTAGGCATGGAATTCTGCCCAGGAGAATGCTGTACTTGTTTCTTTGTCCTTACAGCTGCTTTAGTCTTTGCCTTTGAAGCTGAAGTTGGCTTTACATATAACCATGTAGGCCTGAATACACCCTCAGAAGCCGATGCCTGCTCAGCGGCTCCGGACCAATCTGAGGGAATAGTTTCCGTGTCTCCAATACTTTGAGTTTGCAGCAACCTAGTTGGCTCCACGTGGGAGTCGGAAGTGGCCTGTGGCTCTGAGGTAGCAGGCGTCAGGGGCTGCGAAAGCGCCTCACTGAGAACCGGCGACAGGCCTAGCGGAAGCCTCGTCGGTTTTGGACCTCAGATGCCTGTCCTTTTCTTCTTATTTGCGTTTTTTTATAAACTCAGGTCGTCGGCTGTTCCGACGGCATTATATAATTGAATTTTCGGCCAAAATAATGAAATGCAAAATCATACTGACGCTTAAATAGTGCGTTGGTTAAATCTAGCACAAAACTGACAGCTAGCAACATTGTGTTCAGGGCCTAGGCAAGGAATACAGTAAGAATGAAAATCCTTGAGGTATTTGCTTCCCACAAGAAATACAATTATTTTTCTGACAAAAGTTTCCCCAACGGGGTACTTGGCTTTAATGAAGACTTCGGATCTGAAATTTGTTTTTGAAAATCTCAGGAGTCGGCCGACCTGCACTTGCGAACTGTTTTTGCTTCAGGCACCGCGCGGCAAGAAAGACTGAAGAAAAAGGTGTCGGCTGCATCTTTTATACCCCGGGCGCACTGACATCAGGAAGGAGGCGACAGCAACAGACACCAGACCTAGACTTTGGGACTCGGGCCGACTGCGGGTAGCTTGCCAGCAGGATAACCCAATTGTAATGACTGCAACAGTGAAACACGAACATCTCACATACACGAAAACCCACAATCACGAATACCACAATCGCGACCACACACACACATACACCTAACCTAACTAAACAAACATAACACACAAACACACCTAACCTACCTATAAGCAGGGGGGCCAAGCCCCCCTGCACCCCCCCACTACTTATATATTCTAACTCAGAGGTTGCACTAAACAGACAAAAAACACCACTGCGCGCGCGCACACACACACACACACACACTAAAAATTCCTACCCAATATCCTCAAACACACACCACTTACCTGAAACCCCACACAAATCCACAAACCGCACCACACGTAACGAACGCGACACCACGATAGCGGCAGATTGGACATTTGCGGATTCCACACTTCCACATTCGGCGTAGTGTAGTTTCGAGTAACTGCACTTTCCACTATTTGGTCTCGACGTACTGAAATTCAAGATTTCAGTACATATAGAGATTGTATAGTGTATCCTGCACAACAGTTATATAATGGAAAATAAAGTAGATAATATAAAAAAAATTCTTAACAAAATAGCAACAAGGACCTTACTTAACAGTCCTAGCCAAACAGGACAGAGAGAAAGCTAACTAAGGTGATTATGCTTGTAAACTTTACAACACAGCATGAAATAGTACCTCTTGAGCTCTAGTATGATCAAGGGCCGAGTGCGGTCTGCAATGATTCAGAACATTTGGATATGGTCACAGCAGCTATGACCATCTCTAGACCCAAAGAACCAGCTACACAAAGGAATGCACATAACCTAGAGGTTACAGATGATAGAAATCTACAGTGATCAAAGGTGAATCTTAGAGCAGTTAAATCTTGTAAAACTTTAGGATATAGGAATTCAGTGAGAGACAGCACTAGCACTTCAGTGCCAAGCAGCAATATACTGAATTACTGGATTTAGATTCAATGCTGCAGGAAGCTACTGTCAATTACCAAGCATACACATAAGACTACCCTTTTCTAATAGAAAACACTGATTGCAGTAACAGGTTGCACTTTTGCAAACAAAGCTTTATGACAACAGAAATGCCAGATTGAACAGTAGCAGCAACAAACAGCAAATTAGTCTCTACAGTCCTAACACTAAACAGCTTTCCTTAAAGGATAATTACACCTTAAGAGCAACATTTCCTTTTCCCAGAGAACACTTCCAGCCCCAGGGGTGAGATCCCTACTTTTTGACTCCACAATCTCTCCAACTGTGGCAATTCTATCCACGTCAACTTCCTCAGTGCACACAGACACCATACTGAGGATGCATTAAATCTCATACTACTTTCATTTGGAATTTGTCACCCTTTCTACAACAGCACAGTGTATAACATACGAAAAGCATCTCGGGATGGAAAAAGCAAGGCCCAGAGGTTTTCAAGCCCTTCAGGCCAAAATTCATAACTTTGTGCTGTTGTACAAAGTTGCATCATTTCCCTATCCTGGGGTCCTGTAATTTGAAGGTGAAGACACCAGATAACCAACAACTTCACCAATTAGCTGAGGTTAACCAACAACTTCACCAATTAGCTGAGGTTTGAAGGCCAATAAAGACAACACTATGGCTCACTCAGGGACGGAACACAAAGTGAAATTCAATACCATTTTCTAAGACTAAACATTTCAGACATTTCAATACGCTTTTTCAAGAACTTTCCGTAGATGGTGAAAAACAAATGTAGGAAAAAACAAGCAAGAGTTACTGCAAAAATAGTCACCAATTGTCTGAGGGAATTCTAAAACTACTGCACTTCTCATTACTTTCATTCTGAAGGAATGGAAGGGGCTGGTATCTAACAGTAAGGCACTGCAAGAAATGGCTTTGCTGATTACTGTAACCAAGTGAACTTAAAGTTCTACTCACTTCACATGGTACCGAAAAGAAGACAGCATGATCAGAATATCTGGGACTGTCAGCAAAACAAACACCCAAAATGCAAAGCCTACAGGTATTTTTATACCCAAGCAGACTCCAAAGAATTTTTCCTCAAGTAGACAGCAAATGTTGGAGGTGCAATGGGGAAGAAAGAACTAACTGGGAACATACTTTCTGAAGTGTAATGAAGAGTGGGTAGATTTTAAAGATTCCCTGCAGACTGCTCAGTCAGATACTGGGTAAGCAAATTGCTGTAACTAAGGAAATGATTTGTCTGAGGCACACAATCAGAATTCCCTAGACAAAGTAAGGCCTTGCTTAGCCTAATTATGGTGGCTGCCAAAAAAGCAATTACTAGAAAATGGAAATAAAAGTCTAAACCAGCATTACTAAAAGTAGTGCATATAGTTAAAGATAAACCCGGAACTGGTATCTTTAGAAAAGGCAGGAGCAAATTACACAGGGAAAAAATGGGAACTGTGGGAACAATACATGCAGAGAAGGAATAAAAAGAAAGCAGCATCTGAATGAGCTCTGCAATGTTAGACCGACAATGACTGGATACATTATAGATGATGTTCCATGTTTCCAACTACAATTATGTCACTATGATTTGTAATGCTTAATGTTCACAACTAAAATTATGTTACTATGACTTTTCATTTAAATAAGAGTATACGATTGACTACATTACACGTGATGATTTAATAAAGAGATTTCTTGTAAAAATAAAAGGCAAAGTCTGGTAAGCTGCCTACAGAAGACAATCTACACCAAAGCTCAAAACAGAATATCTGGTCATACATATAACACCACCATTTTATTTGCTACTGCTGTTGTCTTGGAACCCCCCCCCCCAAAAGACTCCACTGAAAACTGGATCCTTCTGCTGGATATTCCTGGCTAAAAAAATGTAAAAGAATAGTTGTGTAAAATCTTACCATAAGCATAGATGTTCTTCTCTTCCATGTTGTAGCATTCTAAACATGAGGGATCCTCCGCCTGAGGTGACCCGATCGTCCAGCCTATTACAAAAGCTTTGCCTGGCTGCTGTATGGTGTGTAGGACATCACACGTAGGTACCGTAAACTGTGGGCCATAAATGTGATGTCCGCACACACAGTTCTCAGAAGTGAATGCCCCAGATGGGCAACAGTCTAAGGGTAGCTGATCAGGATGCCATCCCGAGAGGGAAAATACAGAACAGGAAGAAATTGAAGAGGCAGAGGTCCTAAAAGGGGGAAGAATGGAGAGGAATACTGCAACATGGAAGAGAAGGGCATCTATGGTTATGTTAAGACTTTACACAGCTATTCTATGTCCTTCTATTCTCATGTTGCAGTATCCTAAATATGAGGGAAAGTGCCAAAGCTCAGCCTGTGTTATGCAGGATGGCTTTAGCAAAGCCTGTCCTAACCCTGGAGATACTGTCCAGCTTGTAATGTTTAGTGAATGTGTGGACTGAAGACCATGTGGCTGACTCCAGGACAGTGGCTGTATCAAATCCTTTTGAAAAAGGCTCCAGAGGAGGCCACAGCCCTAGTGGAGTGGGACCTCACAGTGTAAGGAATGTATTCCATGAAAGGAATAGCAAAAGGAAATAGTGTTTGAAATCCAAGAAGATATTGTTTGCTTAGATGCAGCTTTCCCAGAGCCCTGGGGTGAAAGGATACAAACTGGTTAGACTTGGACTCTCTTACTCTTATCCAAGTAAAAAGAATAGTTGTGTAAGAACTTACCATAACCTTAGATGTCCTTCTCTTCCATGTTGCAGAATTTTTAACAGCAGGGAGGTTGCTGCCTGCAGCACCACCGTCTGGCTAGTATACCAAAGTCTTTGTTCCAGAAGGGTACATGTGACGTCCCTTATGAGGGCCATAAACAGACAGTATAAAAGTGACGTCTGCAAGTACCCTCATCAGAATGTTTTGCTGCATACAGTAGTGCTCCTGTGGGTTGAAAGGGGGGGGGGGTCCTACCTGGAGACCCTTGGACTTGCATGTAAGGCCAGGCCCAGGTAGGTTGGCTGTGTTGAGAGTGGAGACTGGGGAAGAGAATGACTGTCCTCACAGGTAAGCCATGGTGTGACAGTTAGCAAGGAGACGGGGTAGGTGGGTGGGACTGAATACTGCAACATGGAAGAGAAGGCCATCTAAGGTTATGGTAAGTTCTTACACAACTATTCCATGTACTTCTATTATCATGTTGCAGTATTCATAACAGTAGGGAGAATACAAGAGGTTTTGGTATGAACCTGTGTGGAGGAGTGGTTTCCTTGGTCAACCAGGCCTTCGAGGATTGACCTGGCATAACCTGCTCTTGCTCTGGAGGCCATGTCCAGCTTGTAATGTTTGGTGAAGGTGTGGACTGTGGCCCAAGTGTCTGCTTCTAAAACAGAAGTGAGGTCAATGCCTTTGAAACAGGCAGTAGATGAGGCAGCTGCCCTGGTAGAGTGATGTTTAACATGGCCCTGCAAGGATTTTCCATGATGGGAGTAGCACAAGGTAAAGAATTTAGAGATCCATGAGGAAATGGTCTGTTTGGAGAATGCCTTCCTTAGGGCTCTGCGATGGAAGGAGATGAATAACTGGTAAGATTTTCTAATAGATTTGGTGTTGTCCAAATAGTACCAGAGTTGTCAGTGTACATGCAAGGAATGAAGAGTCCTCTCTGAGGAGTTTTGTGGATGAGGGTAGAAAACTGGTAGATTAATGGTTTGATTTAATGAGAGTTTATTAACTACCCTTGGCATGAAGGAAGGGTTGGTCCTGACGGCAACTCTGTTCTTGTGGAAAACAAGATAAGGAGAGGTAGCCATAAGGGCTTGTATATCTGAAACCCTCCCGGCGAAGGTAAGGGCAACTAGTAGAACTGTTGTGTGCAGTTTCAGGGAAACTGAGTGAGCTGGTTCAAAAGAAGGTAAAGTTAGTTTTTCCAATATGAAACTGAGGTCCCAAGGAGGGGGAATAGGACTCCTGGGGTGGTATGACATGGACTCCTTTCAGAAAGTTAAACTTCCAGTCTGTATGCCAAAGGACGCGATATGGGCAGACAAGTGGACTTTGAAGAGCAAGTTAGTCCCGAGTGGAGTACCCCATGCAAATAGGATAGGACCCACTGGTATAGGAGTAATAAAAGGGTCCTGGTTTTTCCTTTGACACCACTTGGAGAATCTGCACCACTTTGATACAGTTTCTCCTAGAACTAGGTTTTCTGGCCTCCTGCAGAACATTGAGTACATCCTCAGAGTACATCCCCTGAATATAGGTGTCTGTAAGGAATTAGAACCCTATCACCCATAAGGTCCATTTCAGGTTGTTCACCTGTGGACGGAGTAGGGATCCCCTGTCCTGTGTGAGCAGGTCTAGTCGGTGCGGTAACCTGTGGTGATTGCCCTTGGCTAGTAAGTGGAGGGGAAACCAATGCCGTCTTGGCCAAAACGGGGTTACCAGTAGGATTTTGGGTTTGTCCTGCTGAATTTTCAGGACGACTTTCTGAATTAGTGTGAAAGGAGGGAAGCTGTAAAGGTACATTCCCTCCCAAGAAAAGGAGAATGCGTCCACTTTCCAAGCTTGTGGATGTGGACCCCTTGTGCAGAAGCTGGGGATCGGTTTGTTCTGGGGGGAGGCAAAGAGATCTGCTTGTGGAATACCCCACCTGTTTATCAGGTCCAGGAAAAACTCTCTGAAGAATACATTTGTGAGAGGGGGCTGAGGTTCTGCTGAGTTTGGCTGTCATAACATTCTCTAGTTGAGAGGATATACACTGCTACCAGGTGGACCTGGAGAGAAGATGTTAAGTTCCAGATCTGGATGGCCAGGCTCCATAGGACCTTCTCCCTCCTTGCTTGCTGATTTACCACAGGACAGTCATAGTCATACTGTCTGATTACTTTCAGAGTTCCTGGCAGGAGGGTAGATTTGAAGGTTAGGAGAGCTAATAGTAATGCCCTCATTTCCTTGAAGTTGATGTGGTCCTTTTTAGAGTGGAACATTTGCCTTGTACTGAGAATTGTTTCTGGTTTGTTAGGAGCACTGCTCCCCACCCCAGATCTGATGCATATGTGGAGACCTGTTGTGGGGTTGAACGTGTAGGTGGATTCCTAGTTTCAGGTGTAGTACTGACACCAACCACTGGATTTCCTTTTTTAAGCACAGGAGGAGGGGTGAGTCCATGGGTTGGGAGTGTTGGCTCCATAGTTTTTAATACCTACTGGATTTTTTGCATGTGGAGTCTTGCCAGAGTTAACATGGGTATCCGAAAGGCCATGTGGCCTAACATTCTCAAAAATTCCCGAGCTGTCAAAGAGGTGTGGGTGAGGATCTGAGTAAAGTTTAGACAAAGGTCTTTGATCCTTTGGTTGGGGATGAATGCTTTCATGCTGTTTGTTCTGATCCTGCACCCAAGAAAACTAAGTCCTGAGAGGGGGTCAGGTGAGACGCTTCTTGATTTAGGGTGAACCCTTGAGGAGTCAGAGTGGAAGACACCTGTTTTAAGTGAAGAACTTGGTAGTCGATGAGGGATGAGCAAGTTGGCTAGATATGGGTATAACTGTATACCTTGGGTCCTGCAGTGAGAAATGAAGGGAGCTAGACACTTTGTGAACACTTGAGGGGCCATGGAGAGACCAAAGGGCAAGGCAGAGAATTGAAAATGACAGGAGCCTATAGCAAAACAGAGGTATTTCCTGTAATTTGGATGGATAGGGATAGGCATCCTTCAAACCCAGGGCTACCATGAATGCTTATGGGAGTATGAGTGGCAAAATAAGGGGTAAGGTAATCATTTTGAAGCTGGAAACTTTGAGGAAGAGGTTTAGAAAAGATAAGTCTAGGACTGGCCTCCAAGGGCCGTCTTTCCTTGGTACAAGAAACATCCCGGAGTAAAAGCCTGTGTTTCTTTGTGGGATACCTATTCTATGGTACCCTGAGATAGTTGTTGAATGATGGTAGGAAATAGGCGATTATTTGGTGGTTGGGGAATACCTTGGAAAGGTGGAAGCATCCACCAAGTCATGGAAAATCCTCTATGAATGATGGAGAGGACCCATTATTCTGCTGTGATTATCCACCGGGAGAGTAAGGGAGAGGGTGAGATGTAGGGATAAGGGTGTGTTTGGGTCCAAAGTACAGTCACAGTGGAGGTGGTCTGGATTGGTCAGACTGACTACAAAAGATGTATTGGAGGATCTGGTTGGAAACCTGGGAGTAGAAATTTTTCTGGGTTGTCTACATCCCTTAGATTGAGGAACTGTGTGAAAGGACTGCCTTCTAACAAAGGAGGGCTTCTGTGGGTAGTTCCTATGGTATCTGGGAATAGAGGATACCAGGAGGTGTTTGAGATTTTGTAGTTCCTTTCCCTTGTCTTGAAGGGATTTGAGAAACTCAGCAGAAGCCTGTCCAAAGAGGGCCTTATTGTCGTCAAAGGGTGTGTCAAGTAACTTTATCTGTACATCCATGGGAAGAGGTTGAAGCCTTACCCAGGAGTAACGCCTTAGAGCAGATCCTGAGGCAGCTGATTTAGATGAAACTTCCACTGCATCATAACTGCACTTAATGGAGTGCCTAGTCACTTGGGATGCTGTGGAAAGCAGAGTGTTGACTTGGGCTTTTATGGGAGAATCTGGCACCTCAGAGAGGAGGTAGAGGCTTTGGATATGGTACCTAGGACATACCTAGCCATGTGCGTTTGATATCTGACATCCCTTATAGCCAGAGTAGAGGAGGTACATAATTTCTTCCCTAGTCTGTCCATGAATTTGCTGTCTTGTTGCTTATCTGTTGGGTAAAGGGCAGCAGAAGGTAACTGGCTTGAAGTTTTGTCAGACGGCTATAACAGCTGGGTCTGCTGGAGGGTTTCTAAAGAGGAACTAGGTGTTTTGGGGAACCTTATAAAAATGGTCTGGGCGTTGAGGCTGGTGGATGCGAGTCAGGAGACTGAGAAATAGCAAAGAAAGCATCCTGGAAGGCAGGTAATAAAAGGAGGACAGCAGAGAGGGATGGTTGCTCCATTTGTAAAAGGTCAAAGTACCTTTTCTTGGAGTCAGAGACCTCGGATGCCTGCCACTTAAAATGTTCCCTCATGAGGGAGAATGTCCCCAAAGGTAAACTCTTCTCCTGGGGACTCAGGAGAGATGGAGTCCACTTCCTCTGGAGTAATGAAATCCTTGGGGGAGTCTATTTGGATTTCATCATAAAAGGATTCCTCAGAAGAGGAGTCTTCCTCACATACCTGCAAGGGTGGCTGAGGTGACAATAGGGAGAGTTGTGTCTAAAAGGCCTGAAATGCCTTGAGACTTTGTGAGAACACTTCCCAACCTTCTTGTTTTCTCTTCAAAGGAGTAGCCAGTGGAAAAAGCATCGAGGTGAACAGCTGTTTGGTAGGAAGAGAAGGAACAGGGCCCTCCAAGCTGAGTGAGTCGTGGTTCCCCTCCATCAGGATTTGATGGTTGATTAGCCTTAGCGGACGTACACGTGGTTTCCGGCATCCCAACTTCCATTAAGGGGCCTGCTTTGGAAACGACAGTCTGAGAGGATTCTGGGCTTTCAAGTGCCTCAAGAACCTGCTTGGATGCCTGAGGCGCAGCTTGGGATGCTGGCCTAATTTTCTTGGCCTTATTCCTCGGTGGCAGGGCCTACTCCTCCTTCCTTCCATACTGAGCGCTAAGCGACATGGCCTTTGAATTTCTTAATACAACTTCAGTGACATCAGGTGGCTGCGGAGAATTTTGGGGACGAAAGACTTGCAAATGGGGCAGGACGTATGGTTGTGGGCCTCGCCTAAGCAAAATACACACTTCTCGTGCGTGTCCCTGAGGAATTTGTCTCCCACAAGCACACTTCCATTTTCTAGCCGACATGCAAATCTAAACTGCAATCAAAAACAAGGAAAAAAAACAGGACACTTATCTGCATTGGTCAAAGAAGCGGTCTGGTCTTGAATGGAATCATAACCGGTCATCTGAAGAAACGCGACCGGTCATCTGAAGAAACGCGATCTGCTTACGGAACTGGCAAACAGGAGTCAAAGTTCACTGCAGCAGAAAACTTCTGATGAGGGTACGTGCAGACTTCACTTTTATACACGGTTTATGGTCCCCGTAACGGACGTCACACGTACCCTCCTGGAACAAAGACTTTGGTATACTGGCCAGATGGTGTCTGCAGACAGCAACCTCCCTACTGTTCTGAATACTGCATCATAATAGGACATTCCAAGTTGTCTGTGAACCTCAAGGAAATGGAGCACACTCACTGTCATTTTGCGGGGAAGGAAAGAATGTGGGCAATTGGATGGACTGGTAAAGCGAAAGTTCATTGACCACTGTAGACATGAAGGATGGGTTTGTACAAAGAGACCCTATCCTTATGAAATATCAGGTATGGTGGGATAGTCAAGAGTGCTTGTAGTTCTGAAACCCATATGGCTGAAGTTAAGTCTACAAGAAGCACTGTTTTCTCAAGTGCACATCTTCAAAGTGGCTGTGGCTGCAGGCTCGAAGGGGGCAATGGTACGTTTTCCTAGAATGACGTTCAGGTCACAAGGAGAAGGGTTCGGTTTCCTTGGAGGCCTGATATGAAGTACACCCTTAAAAGTTTTACATCTACTCTGGACAATAAAGGTACCCAAAAAGCCAGGGACAGTTTACATGCTATCTCAGTTTTGGTAGGGCAGTCAAGGGTGGCAGCCAAGAGACTGGAGGGCTTGTGAAACTAGGTCCAGGGCATACTTCATCATGTGCGTTTGGTAACGGATAGCTCGGAAGGTCAGGGTGGAAGAGATGTACGCTTTTTTCCCAATCCTGTTCATGCTTTTGCTATCCTTATCAGTAGGCAGAAGAGATGCTGAAGGAATTAGCCCTGGACTGCTTTGTCAGGGGAAAAGAACAGTTGCGACCTACCATAAATGACTGTTGCAGTCATTACAATTGGGTTATCCTGCTGGCAGGCTACCCACAGTCGGCCTGAATTCCAAAGTCCTGGTCCGGCGTCAGTTGCTGTCGCCTCTTCCCTGACGTCAGTGCGCCAGGGGTATAAAAGATGTAGCAGATGCCATTTTCTTCAGTTTTTCTTGCCCCGGATGTCAGGTGCCCCTAGAATGGTAGGCTAAATTATGCCAACAGGCACGCATACACAAAAATCAACTTTTCCTTCATCTACAAGCAAATCCACCACATAGGTTGTATAGAATAGAGAAGTACAGATAGGTCCCAGCAAAGGAAAGGGGGATGGTGGGAAAATCTGGTCAGATTTTCTGAAAACCTTAGTTTTATCCAAGTAGTAACGTAGTTGCCTGTGAATGTCCAAGGAGTGCAGGAGTCTTTCTCCTTTGTTCTGCGGATTTGGGAAGAAGGTGTGTAAATGGATGGTTTGATTTAGAGCCACACTGGGTAACACCTTTGGCATAAAGGAGGGGTTAGTTTGCAGAGAAACTCTGTCTTGATGAAAAATGAGGAAAGGCTCTACTGCCATTAGTGCCTGTGGCTGAGACTCTTCTGGCTGAAGTAATTGCTAGCAGCAGGGCAGTCTTCCATGATATAAACTTTAAATGAGCTGAGAAAGCTGGCTCAAAAGGTGGCAGCGTAAGTTTTTCCAGAACAAAGTTGAAGTCCCAAGTTGGTGTTGGTGCTGTCCTGAGAGGTCTAATGTTTTTGGCCCCTCTGAGGTACTGCCTTATAAGTGGATGTGAAAATAAGGGAGGATCCGTGTTGTAGTGAGCTGAAATAGCTGAGGCGTGGATTTTAACAGATGAAAAAGAAAGTCCTTTGTGTAACAGCTCAGTTAAATATTGTAGAATCTGAGGTATGTCCGGCTCAAGGGTATGTTGGCCGTTAGCTTGGTTCCAGACGCAAAATCTTTTCCATTTGTCTGAGTAGGCTTTCCTGGTGCTGGGCCTTCTGGCCTCCAGAATGACATTCATAACAGCTTGTGAAAGAGGAGCTGGCTGGTTGCTTAGGTGATTTGCCATGCAGCCAAATTTAAGGTTTTGAGTTGGCTGTGTAGAATCCGACTGTCTTGCTATGTGAGCTGACGAGAAATTTGTGGTAAAATCCATGGTGGGCCATGTTCCTTAGTAGTGGGTACCAGTGATGGCGTGGCCAGTCTGGGGCAATGATCATTCGGGGTCTCTCCATCCTGACTTTCAGCAGCACCTTTGTGAGAAGGGGCAATGGAGAAAAGGCATAATCTGTCAGCATTTTCCAACTGAATGAGAGTGTGTCCACTTTCCAAGCTTGATGGTGAAATGTCCTGGTGCAAAATTTTGATAGCTGACAGTTTTGGGGGTTGGCAAACGGGTCTATGTCTGGGGCGCCCCCATTTTTGAGTTATCATTGCAAATACTTGTGGATCCAGTTTCCACTCATGGGGATCCATGATGTTCCTGCTTAGGTAGTCTGCCAATGTGTTCTTTTTTCCCAGCAGGAATTGAGCTTGTAATTGAACTTGGTAAGCCAGTGTTGTGTTCCACAAGGTCATTGCTTACCTGCATAGAGGGTAGAAATGTGTACCCCCCTTGCTTGTTTATGTACCACATTACTGTGGTGTTGTCTGTCCTTATAAGCTGCCCTGGATGTAAGAGGTCCTTGAAGGCTGTCAGAGCATTCTGTACAGCTAGCATTTCTTTTTGATTGATGTGCAGATTTCTTTGATCTGCAGTCCATATGCCCTGAACGCAGTGCCCCCCAGGCATAGTTCGATGCATCTGTCGTCATAGTTTGCCTGGCTGGGGGTAAGGTGAAAGGCTGACCCTTGTTGAGGTGACATGCCTGTGACTACCACAGAAACTCCTGTTGAAGGCAGGGGATGAGAGGTATCATTGTTTCCAAGCTGTGGCTGTGTTGAGTCCATATGCTTTTCAGGTACCACTGTAATTTCCTCATATGCAGTTTTGCAAATGGTATTAGTAGTATGCAAGATGCCATGAAGCCCAAGGCCTGCAGAATTTTTCTTGCAGGGAGATGGGTCTTTGTTGCCATTATTTTGAAGTACTGAGTTAGTTGTAGTTTGTCTGGCGTCAGGATAAGCCATCTGGGCCGTTGTATTCAAGCTGGCACCCAGGAAGGTCATTTTGTGAGGGCACTAGTTTTGATTTCTTTTTGTTTACTGTGTACCCTAGGCAACTTAGGTATTTTACAAAAGCCAGATGTTGTAAGAGAATGTCCTTGCTTTCTGCTTGGATGAGGCAGTCGTCCAGGTATGGGTATATTTGAATTCCTCTGTCTGCAGTATGCATTTACTGGTGCCAGGCATTTTGTGAAGACCCTGGGCGCAGCAGATAAGCCAAAGGGCAGTGCAGAGAATTTGTAATGGGTTGAACCTGCAATGAAACGGAGGCATCTTCTGCAATTTTGTCTGATAGGGACATGCAGGTATGCCTCCTTGAGGTCCAACGTTACTAGCCAAGCTTTCTTGCCCAATATGGGAAGAAGCTGCTGTAGTGTTAGCATCTTGAATTTGAGTACTTGCAAGAAGGTGTTTAGAATCTAAAGGTCCAGAATGGGTCTCCAAGCATTTTCCTTTCTGGGGACTAGAAAGAGCCTTGAGTAAAATCCTTGGCCTTGCTCCTGTGTAGGTACCAGCTGAATGTCTCATGTCCATGAGAGCTGTAATTTGTTTTTGTGCCTCTGCCCATTGATTTTGTGGCAGGTTTGGCATTCTTTTTATCATTGGCAAGGTGTGGAAATGGCATCTGTATCCTTGTGAGATAATGTCTAGAACCCATTTGTCCTTTGTGATGATGCGCCAGTTGTCTGCAAAAAGTGCTAATTTTCCTCCTAAGGGAGCTGCCAAGAGAGCTTTGCTTGGCAGTTTGAGGTTTAAGTAATTGTGTTTGTGTTGGTCTTCTAGTAGTTTGGGACCTGTCTTCTCCTCCCTTCTCTGTGTTGCAGTGCCCCATTGGCGAGGTTTGTAAGGGATTTGTGCTCGACTTCTGCCCCTTGGGCGTCTGTATTTACCACTCTGTGGTCTGTCAGAAGCTGGAAGGGACCAATTTTTTCTTGGCCAATTTATGCTGAAGCGTGGGGGTTGTACCTGTAAGAAATCTTTGACAGTCTGCATAGATTTTGCCTTATCCTCCATTTTCTTTAAAACCTCTTCTGCTTTAACTCCAAATAAGACATCCTGCTGTAAGGGTGCATCTAACTTTGCTTTAACATGATCAGGCAGAGTTTGTCCCTTTAACCAAGCATGCCTACATATAACAGACCCAGTAACAGCTGCTCTACAGGAAGCTTCCAAGGAATCAAATCCACATTGTAAAGTATGTTTGCCCACCTGTTCAGCTGCATGCAACAGATCCTGCATTTCCATGAATCCAGACTGTTGAGGGTGCGTGCTCATCTTTTGTTTCATTTGAGACATTAGGAATTGCTGGTATTTCAGCATGTGAAATTGACAATTTAGTGCTCTCATAGCTAGAGTAGCCGAGGTGTAAACCTTCTTCCCCCACCTACCTAGTGCTCTAGAGTCCCTTTCAGAGGGTACAGGATTTTTAGCCATAGAAGCCTTAGCCCCTTTGGGACCCTGGGAGATTGTCTCTGGGTCAGCAACAGGGCTTTTGTAAAGGAATTTGTGAGAGTCAGGCACTCTACAATATCTGTCTGGTTTGGCTGGAGCAGGAGGCAGAGAATCTGGATTTAGACTAGATTCTAAGTAAACATGATTCACAATGTCTAAAACTGGAGGGATAGCAAGTGGTCTGTGCTGGGGGAGTAAAAAAAATTCCCTGAGCCTTTTCTTTGAGTCGGAGTAGTCCTGACCTTCCCAGTGGAAATGTTCCCTCATGGTATGTAAGGTTTCCCCAAAGGAATAGTCCTCGGGGGGGGGGGGGGGGAGCTGAGGGAATGGAATCTTCAGCAACAGAATCTTCATAAGGGGGAAAGGAGTAATCCTGTTCCTCAGAGGAGCCTGAGGAAATAGACACTTGATCAGAGGAAGCATAATCCTCCTCTTGTCTAGGCCTTTTGTCTGAAGGGGTTGGGAACCCCTGATTAAAGAAATCAAATCCTCAGCCATTGAACTGGAGACTGATGTGCAGTCTTTTTTGGTTTTAGAGGAGTCTTAGGCTTAGCATAAGATTTTATGGTGAGTGGTCAGTCTGAAGACACCTTCTGTAACCGAAGGTGTTTCCACAGCACCGGCTTCTCCTTCTGCAATGTTGTCGGTAGGGCCTAAAAAAAATGGCTGCGTCGGCCTAGAACTCTCTGCTTGAGAATCCGAAGCTGTCTGGGGTTGCAATTCTGCGGTCGCCAGGGGCTGCGTAGGCGCCTCACTGAAAACCGGAGAACTGGCGACCAGCCCAGCCGAGGCCTCGGAGTCTGGCTTGGATCTAAGCTGCCTGTCTTTATCTTTGCATTTTTTATGCACGCCGGTAGTCAGTTGCTCCGACGGCATAGTGTAATTAAATTTCCTACCGAAATAGTGTTGTGCGAAATCAAAGCGTCGCTTTATAGTTCGCTTATTGAACCTAGCATAAAACAGACAACCAGTGATGTCGTGGTCTGGGCCTAGGCAAGGTATACAATAAGAATGAAAGTCCTTAGGAGGTATTTGATTCCCACAAGAAATGCAATTGTTAACTTTTTCTGACATCGGACTGAGGCAAGAAAAGGTTCCCCAACGGGGTACTTAGCTTTGAAGACTTCGGACTGAAATTCGATTCGAAAATCTCAGGTGTCGGCCGACCGGCACTTATAAACTGCTTCTGTTTCGGGCACCGCGCGGCAAGAAAGACTGGAGAAAATGGCGTCGGATGCCTCTTGTATAGCCCTGGCGCACTGACGTCAGGGAAGAAGCGACAGCAACCGATGCCGGACCAAGACTTTGGAATTCGGGCCGACTGCGGGACCGCCTGACGGCACGATAACCCAAGTGTGATGACTGCAGCAGGGTAACACGATGAACATCTGTACTATGTTCATAGTGTTTCACTGTTGCAGTCATTACAATTGGGCTGGATCCCAAAGCTAAGGTTGGGAGGCTGGCTAAATAGGATTAGGAGAGGCTATGAGGCCCTGCAGAACTGCAGTGCCAAAGCCTGCTCTGGATTTAGAGTAGAGAGGTAAGTGATGGTGCTTTGTAAAAGTGTGCAATGAATTCCAAGTTGCAGCCTCTAACATGTCTTTAGTTGGCACTCCTCTGAGGAAGGCTGCTGAAGTGGCTGCTGCTCTGGTTGAATGTAGCCTAATGCCCTTAGGCACTGATTTGCCATGCTGTGAATAGCAGAAACGAATGCAGTGGCCTATCCACTTTGAAATAGTCTGCTTTGAGATTGGCTTTCCTTGTGATCCTGCAGCATATGCCACTAGAAGTTGTTCAGTTTTTCTGAAAGCTTTGGTTCTGTCCAAGTAGAAGCATAGCTGCCTGTGAATGTCCAAAGAATGCAGAAGTCTCTCACCCTTATTCTGTGGGTTTGGATAAAAAGTAGGCAAATGAATTGTTTGGTTAAGGGCCACACTGGACACTACCTTAGGCATAAATGTAGGGTTTGTCCTCAGAGAAACCCTGTCATGATGGAAAATTATAAAAGGTTCCACAGCCATGAGTGCCTGTAACTCTGAGACTTGTCTAGCAGAGGTTACTGCTAGGAGCAGAGCGTTTTCCAGGATAAGAATGTTACATCAGCTGCAGAGGCTGGCTCAAATGGAGGCAGTGTGAGTTTTTCCAAGACAGTTGAGGTCCCATGCAGGTATTGGTGCTCTCCTTCGAGGTCTTATGTTTTGGACCCTCTGAGATACTGCTTTAGTAATGGATGAGAAAAGATAGGTGGTTCTGTATTGTAATGAGCTGAAATGGCAGAAGCATGAATCTTAATTGATGAAAAGGAAAGGCCTTTATCCAGCATCGCAGTTAAGTATTGCAAAATTTGAGGAATATTTGGAACAATCGTGTCTATTCTTTGTGCTTCGTTCCAAGCACAGAATCGCTTCCATTTTTCTGCATAGGATTTTCTGGTGCTAGGCCTCCTGGCCTCCAAAATAACATCCATCACCACTTTAGAGAGAGGTGTGTTTTGAATGGCTACATTATCCGCCATGCTACCAGGTTTAAGGTCCCGAGTTGGCTGTGAAGTATCTGACTGTTTTGTAGTGTCAATAAATGAGGAATTTGAGGTAATGTGCAGGCTGGGCATTGAGACAAGCTCTTTAGGATTGGGTACCAGTGCTGGTGGGGCCAGTCTGGGGCAATCAGTATAATTTTTGGCTTCTCGTTTGACCTTTAGGAGTACCTTGGGAAGGAGAGGCATATACTATTAGGTTTTTCCAGCTGAAAGATAGAGCATCCACTTTCCATGCATGCTTGTGATAAGTTCTTGTGCAGAATCTCTGTAGTTGGAAGTTGTGAGGGGAGGCAAATAGGTCTATGTCCGGGCATCCCCAGTTCCTTACTATCATGCTGAAGACTTGTGGATCCAACTTCCACTCGTGGGGGGTCCACTGGGTTTCTGCTTAGTTCGTCTGCCAGAGTATTTATCTTTCCTGGCAGGAATTGTGCTTACAGATGTACTTGGTAAGTCAATGCTGTGTCCCACAAGTTCATGGTTAGTCTGCAGAGGGGGTAGGAATGTGTGCCTCCCTGCTTATGTACCACAACTGTAGTATTGTCCATCTTTATCAGTAGTTGTCCTGGACGAAGTAGATCCTTGAAGGCTGTCAGGGCATTTTGAACAGCTAGCATCTCTTTTTGATTGATATGTAGATTCATTTGACTTGTGGACCATGTGCCCTGAATACATCTTCCTGCCATATGGCCCCCCCAGGCATAATCTGATGCATCTGTTGTTAATGTCTGCCTGGCTGTGGGTAAGGTGAATGGCTGTTCCGTGTTGTGGTGACAGGCCTTTGCCCACCACTGAAACTCCTGTTGCAGGCAGGGAATGAGTGTAATTATTGTTTCCAGGCTGCGGCAGTGTTGAGTCCAAACACTTGTTAGTTACCACTGAAGTTTCCCCATATGCAGTCTTGCATATGGAATTAGCAGAATGCAGGATGCCATGAAGCCCAAAGCCTGCAGAATTTTTCTTGCAGATAACTGGGTCTTTGTTGCCAACATTTTGAAATAAGTAGTCAGTTGTCTGTCTGGCGTGAGATAAGCCATCTAGGCATTTGTATTTAAGCTTGCACCCAGGAATATTATCTCCTGTGAGGGTACGAGTTTTGATTTCTTTTTGTTTACTGTGTACCCAAGGCCTGTTACTAATCTTTTTACAAACGCCAGATGCTGTAGTAGAATGTCCTTGTTCTCTGCTTGAATAAGGCAGTCGTCCAAGTAAGGATATATTTGTACTCCTCTCTGTCTGCAAAATGCAATTACTGGTGCCAGGCATTTTGTGAAAACTCTGGGCGCAGTAGGTAAGCCAAAGGGCAGTGCAGAGAATTGGTAGTGCATTGAGTCAGCTATAAATCTGAGGCATCTTCGGCAGGATTGTCCGATTGGGACATGCAGGTATGCCTCTTTTAGGTCTAGTCACAAGCCAAGCATTCTTGCCCAGCATGGGCAGAAGCTGCTGCAGAGTTAACATTTTGGAATATCCAGAAATGCGTTTAGGATAGACAGGTCCGTCTGGCATACCATTTGCCCTTGGCAGGGTGTGAAAGTGGAACCTGTAGCCTTGTGACACGATGTTTAAGACCCATTTGTCCTGGGTGATCGTGTGCCAATTTTGTGAAAAAGTGCTAGTTTTCCCCACAAAGGAGCTGCGAGAAGATAACTGCTTGGTACTAGCAGGGGAAGTCATTGAGACTATTTCCTGAATGGCTGTGATTTTTCCTCGCCGCTTCTGGAGGTAGAAGCACCCCACTGTTTAGGCCTGTATGAGCCTTGGGGCTGTGATCTGCCTCTGGGGCGTTTGTATCTGCCTCTTTGTGGCCTCTCTGACACTGGAAAGGACCAATTCTTTGTAGGCCAGTTCCTGCTAAATCTGGGAGGCTGTACCTGCAAGAAATCCTCGACTGTTTGCATAGATTTAGCTTTGTCCTCCATTTTCAACACCTCTTCTGCTTTAACACCAAACAAGGTATCATGCTGTAATGGAGCATCTAATAATTTTGCTTTAACATGATCAGGCAGATTCTGTTCCTTTAACCAAGCATGCCTCCTAATGACAGAACCTGTAACAGTGGCCCTGCAGGAGGCCTCTAGAGAATCAAAACCACTTTGCAAAGTATGCTTTCCCACTTGTTCAGCTGCATGCAATAAATCCTGCATTTCTTTGTTTTCTGCACATTCTGAAGTTGTCAACAATTTCTATTTAAGCAGTGACATACGATATTGCTGATATTTAAGCATATGAAACTGACAACTTAAAGCCTTTACAGCCAAGGTAGCAGACGTGTAAATCTTTTTCCCCCATCTGTCCAGGGCCCTTGAAACCCTATCAGAGGGGATAGGGGTTTTTTTGCTGTGGAAGCCTTGACCCCTTTGGGACCCTGAGAGATGGTTTCTGGGTCAGCAGCAGGGTTTTTATAAAGAAATTCATGTGAATCAGGAACCCTGTAGTATCTGTCTGGCTTAACAGGAGCTGGTGGCAATGAATCAGGAGACGGACCGGACTCTGAAAATACATCTACAATGTCTAAAACAGGAGGAATAGCAAGGGCCCTGTGCTCAGGCAATAACAGGAAGTTTCTGAGCCTTTTCTTGGATTCTGAGTAATCTTGGCTCTTCCAGTGGAAGTGCTCCCTCATAGTATGCAGAATCTCTCCAAAAGAATAATCCTCAGGAGGAGAAGCTGAAGGGATAGAGTCTTCAGCATCAGAATCCTCATAGGGAGGAAGAGAATATTCCTGTTCAGAAGTGGAATCAGAGGAAATGGAAACCTGATCTGAAAGATTCATATTCCGTCTCTTGTCTAGGCCTCTTAGGTGGGGGATGGGAACCCCTGATAAAAGTAATTAGGTCTTCGGTCATTTTAGGCATCTGTTTTTTAGGCATGGAAGCCTGTCCAGGAGAATTTTGTACTTGTTTCTTTGCCTTTAGAGGTGCTTTAGTCTTTGCCTTTGAAGCTGAAGTTGTTTTCACATATAACGGTGTAGACCTGAAAACACCCTCAGAAGCCGATGCCTGCTCAGCAGCTCCAGACCCATCTGAGGGAATAGTTTTTGAGTGTCCAATACCTTGAGTTTCCAGCGGCCTAGTCGGCTCCACGTGGGAGTCGGAAGTGGTCTGTGGCTCTGAGGTAGCGGGCGTCACTGGCTGCGAAAGCACCTCACTGAGAACCGGCGACAGGCCTAGCGGAAGCCTCATCAGTTTTGGACCTCGGATGCCTGTCCTTTTCTTTTTCTGTGCGTTTTTTATAAACTCCGGTTGTCAGCTGTTCCGACTGCATTATATAATTAAATCTTCTGCCAAAGTAATGAAATGCAAAATCGTACCGACGCTTAATAGTGCGTTGGTTAAATCTAGCACAAAACAGACAACTAGCAATGTCGTGGTCAGGGCCTAGGCAAGGAATACAGTAAGAATGAAAACCCTTATGAGGTATTTGCTTCCCACAAGAAATACAATTAACTTTTTCTGACATCAGTCTGGAGCAAGAAAAAAGTTTCCCCAGTGGGGTACTTGGCTTTAATGAAGACTTTGGATCCGTAATTCAAACTTGAAAATCTCAGGAGACGGTCGACCGGCACTTGCGAACTGCTTTTGCTTTGGGCACCGCGCGGCAAGAAAGACTGGAGAAAATGGCGTCGGCTGCCGGAACAGGACTTTGGAATTCAGGCTGACTGCGGGTAGCCTGCCAGCAGGATAAACCAATTGTAATGACTGCAACAGTGAAACACGATGAACATCAGCAATTACTTCAGGGTCTGCTAGGGGAGGATTAACTAAGTAGTTTTGGTCATCAGACACTTTGTAGAACCTGTCCAGTCTCCCAGGAGCAGGTGGTTGTGAGTCTGGATTCTTGGATGCAGAAGTGAAGACATCCAGGTAAGACAGGTGGGGTAGCTGACGGGGAGGGTGATTCCACTTGAAGGGGTTCAAAGTACCTCTTCTGGGTGTCAGTCATCTGGATAGTGTCCCATTTACAGTATTCTTTCATCTTAGTAATGGTTTCCCCAAAGGTGAAATCTTCTGGTGGGAGGCCCTTCAATGGATTCTCATTAGGGAAACAGTATTCCAGATGGGAAGCAATTTTGTGAGGCATACAAAACAGACTCATCAGAAGAGCAGTAAGGTTCTAAATATTCTTCTCCTTCTTAGGTAGCAGAGAAGGGGAGAGAAGTGGCAGAGGCAGGCCTAGGATTAAGCACTGGAATAGTGGAGGGGGAAGAGGTTGTGGGCCCAACAGCCATAAAACCCTGCATCAAGGAGTTAGTAAATGACTGCCAGTCAGGGACTCCTTCAGGGATAGGAGTAAGGTGTTTGTTTTTTTGTTTTCGCATAGAAGGTGCAAGTCTGGGAGAAGGCCTGGGTTCTGGGCTTCAGGTAATGGCGTCCCAGTTGGTCATCCAACTGTTTCTGGTTCCCCCTCGACATGGGTAGTGACAAAGTACAGTTGTGTACACCTACCATAAATGTAGATGTTCGAGTGTTTTCACTGTTGCAGTCATAACTGTAGGGTGCTCCTGCAGACAGGCAGCCCGAGGTCGGCCAGAATTCCAAAGTCTGGGTCCGGCGTCGGCTGTATAAGCCAGTATCCTGACGTCAGTACGCCTTGGTACATAGCCCTCAGCCGACACCATCTTCTCCAGCCTTTCTTGCCCTAGATGTCAGAAGTCCCCAACAAATCAAAAATGAATCCAACAAGGAAACACAAATACACCACAAATATGAGAGAAAGAGGGGATAGGAGGGAGGGAAACCCCGACTGCAACAGTGAAGACACTCGAACATCTACATTTATGGTAGGTGTACACAACTGTACTATGTTCTTCGTGTTTCACTGTTGCAGTCATAACTGTAGGGTGGAATCCCAAATCAGTGTAGAGGGGGAGGAGGCTTTAGATAGAAGAAGGGGAGGCAAGAATACCCTGCAAGACAGCAGAGGCAAAGCCTGCCCTAGACTTAGAAAACAAGGGGAGATTGTAGTGCTTGGAAAATGTATGCACAGAACTCCAAGTGGCAGCTTCCAAGATATCCTTGGTAGGGACTCCTCTGAGGAAAGCTGTAGAAGTAGCAGCTGCTCTAGTAGAATGACTTCTAATGGTCCCTGGAAACTGTTTCCCATGATGAGTGTAACAAAATCTGATTCCATAAGCAATCCATTTGGAAATAGTTTGTTTAGAAATAGGTTTTCCAAGAGAACTGGAGGCAAAGGAAACAAACAATTGGTTAGACTTTCTGAAATCTTTAGTCTTGTCCAAGTAAAATCGTAACTGTCTGTGCACATCCAATGAATGCAAAATCCTTTCCCCTTTATTTTGAGGATTTGGAAAGAAAGTAGGAAGGTGAATTGTCTGATTCAAAGCCACTTTCGAAATCACCTTCGGCATGAAAGTAGGATTGGTCCTCAAGGATACTCTGTCCTGATGGAAAATAAGGTATGGTTCCACAGCCATGAGAGCTTGCAACTCTGAGACCCTTCTGGCAGAGGTCAATGCTAACAAAAGAACAGTCTTCCAGGATAGAAACTTAACATCTGAAGATGCAGCAGGCTCAAAAGGAGGCAAAGTAAGTTTTTCTAAAACATAATTAAGATCCCAGGCAGGGACAGGAGGGGTCCTTGGAGGCCGCAAATTTTTGGCCCCTCTCAAGAACTGCTTCACCAAAGGATGTGAAAAAACAGGAGGATCAGAACTGAAATGCGCAGAGATAGCAGAAGCATGAATCTTAATGGAAGAAAAGGAAAGTCCTTTAGATAAAAGTTCCGAAAGGTAAAGCAAAATAGAGGAGAGATCAGGAACCTGAGGATCAGAGCCTCGGTCCTGCATCCAAACAGAAAACCTCTTCCATTTAGAGGCATAGGATTTCCTAGTGCTAGGCCGTCTAGCTTCCAAAAGAACATCAAAAACTTGTTTGGGAAGACTAGAGGAAATCAAATTCCTTTGAAGAGCCAAGCTGCCAAGCAAAGGGTCTTGAGATTGGAATGTAGTAACTGACCCTGATGCTGGGACAGAAGCGAAGGGTTCAGTGGAAGAATCCAAGGAGGCCCCGAGAACAGGAGCTTTAAGGTTGGATACCAAAACTGTCGAGGCCAATTTGGAGCAATCAAGATGAGGAACTTGGGCTTGTCCTGCTTTATCTTCAGTAGTACCCGAGGCAGTAGAGGAAGAGGAGGGAAGGCATATGTTGAAAGGCTTCTCCAGCTGAAGGACAGGGCATCCACTCTCCATGCTGTTTTGTGGAAGGACCTGGTGCAAAAGCGAGGCAGCTGATGATTGAGATGGGATGCAAACAGATCTATCTGGGGACATCCCCAAACTGCAGTAATCCTGTTGAACAAGTTGGTGTCTAGCATCCAATCGTGAGGATCTGAAATGTTTCTGCTCAGGCTGTCTGCTAAGAGATTCTGTTTCCCTGGAATGAATTGAGCCTGGAGATGCAGATTCAAATTTAGAGCTGTGTCCCATAAACCCATAGCTAGTCTGCAAAGGTGGTATGAATGAGAACCCCCCTGTTTGTTGATGTACCACATGACCGTGGTGTTGTCTGTGCGAATTAGTAGAGGCCCTGGTTGTAAAAGGTTTTTGAAGGCTAAAAGGGCATTTTGAACTGCCAACATTTCCTTCAGATTGATGTGCCAGTGAAGATGGTCCTTTGTCCAGGTTCCCTGCTGGCAATTGTCTAGAAAGTGTGCTCCCCAAGCATAATCCAAGGCGTCTGTGGTTAGGATTTGAGTAGGTTGAGGGAGACAAAGGTTTTCCTTCGTTTAAAGTGCATGCCCTGGACCACCAGAGGAACTCCTTCTGGAGGCAGGGGATCAGAGGAATCAGAATATCCAGATCGTGGTAATGCTGTGACCATACACTTTTCAGATACCATTGAAGCTTTCTCATGTGAAGCCTTGCGTTTGGAATCAACAGAATGCAGGAAGCCATGTAGCCCAGAGCCTGCAGGAATTTCCTTGCAGTGAGCTGAGATAGAGTTGCCAAGGTGTTGAAAGTAGAAGCCAGCTGAGTTTGTTTTTCTGGAGTGAGGTAGGCCCTTTGTAAGGTTGTATTTAAGAGGGCTCCCAAGAATACCATCTGTTGAGAAGGGATCAAATGTGACTTTTATGTTCACTGAGAATCCCAGTAGTAGGAGAAGACGTTGAACAAAGTCCAGATGTTGAAGCAGAAGATCTTTGCTGTCTGCCTGAATAAGGCAGTCGTCCAAATAGGGGTAAATCTGGATCCCCTGAAGTCTGCAGTAAGCCACTACTGGTGCCAGGCACTTGGTGAAGACTCTGGGCGCAGTAGATAAACCAAAGGGCAGAACAGAGAATTGAAAGTGCCTCGAACCTGAGGAATTTCCTGCATTCTTGTCTGATAGGGATATGCAAATAGGCTTCCTTTAAGTCCAATGTCACCATCCAGGCGTCCTGAGAGAGCATTGGAATTAGCTGTTGCAGAGTAAGCATCTTGAACTTTGGAATTTCCAAAAAGGTGTTTAACACAGAAAGGTCCAGAATAGGTCTCCATGAGTTTTGTTTTCTGGGAACCAGAAACAGCCTTGAATAAAACCCTTTTCCCATTTCCAAGAGTGGAACAGGCTCTATGGCTCTCATGGCCAGAAGAGTATCCACTTGAGTTAAGGCCTCTGACCATTGAAGTTTTGGCAGATATGGCCAACCGTGAGTCCTTGGCAAAGTGTGAAAGTGGAACTTGTAACCTTTTAAAATCACGTCCAATACCCATCTGTCCTGGGTAATGTGAGTCCAATTTCTGTAAAAAAGAGAGCTTTCCTCCGAGAGGGGCGTCCAGGTAAAGGGGTCCTGAAGCCCAACCGAGAGAGTCATTGAGTTTGCTTTCTTTGAGATTGGGATCTGTCTTCTCCCCTTCTAGGTGAAGAAGCAGTCCATTGTCTAGATCTGTAAGAGGTCTGGCCTTGACCACGACCTCTGGAGCGTCTATATCTTCCCCTTTGAGGCCTGTCAGACGTGGGAAAGGACCAATTTTTAGAGGGCCAATTCCTGGAAAATCTAGGAGGCTGAACTTGCAAGAAATCTTTTAGTCTGCATGGACTTTGCCTTTTCTTCCATCTTTTTAATAACTTCCTCAGCCTTAGAACCAAAAAGAACATCTTGTTGAACAGGGGCATCTAATAACTTAGCCTTAACCTGGTCAGGTAAACTTTGTTCACGAAGCCAGGCATGTCTCCTAATCACAGTACCAGAGGCAGCAGCCCTGCAGGAAGCATCCAAAGCATCAAAACCACAATGTAAGCTATGCTTGTTAACCTGTTCAGTAGCATGCAAAACATCCTGAAGTTCCTCATCCTCTGCACAAGCAGGAAGGGAAGCAAGCTTTTGCTTTAAAACAGACAAAAGAAATTGCTGATATTTAAACATATGAAACTGGCAATTTAAAGCCCTTACAGACAGGGTAGCAGAAGTATATACCTTTTTCCCCACCTGTCTAAAGCACGAGAATCCTTCTCAGAGGGAATAGGATTTTTAGAAGTAGCAACCTTAGCAGCCTTAGAGCCCTGAGAAATAGTTTCAGGATCTGCAGAAGGGTTTTTAAATAAAAATAAATGAGAGTCAGGAACCCTATAAAATCTATCAGGCTTAGAAGGAGCAGGAGGCATGGAATCAGGATTCAAATTAGCCTCAGAAAAAGCATCATCTACAATGTCCAAAACAGGAGGGATAGCTAAAGGCCTATGCTGAGGAAGAAGAAAAAATTCTCTAAGCCTCTTTTTGGAAGCAGAATATTCCTGTCCTTCCCAATGAAAATGTTCCCTCATGTCATGCAAGGTTTCCCCAAAAGAAAAATCCTCAGGCGGAGAGGCCGAGGGCAAAGAATCCTCAGCATCCGAATCCTCATAAGGGGGAAAGGAATAGTCCTGATCAGAGGAAGAAACAGAAGATACAGAAGCCTGGTCAGAGGAATCCAGATTAACATCCTGTCGAGGCCTTTTCTCAGGAGGGGGGTGAGAACCCCTAATCATTGTAAGCAAATCTTCAGCCATCCTCAATAATTGTTTTTGTGTCTTGGGAGTGGATTCAGAAGCAGCTTGAGCTGGAACTTTAGACTTAGTAGGAGTCTTTGTCTTTGCCTTTGAAATAGTGATGTGAGTAGGCCTGAAAACCCCCTCAGAAGCCGGTACCTGCACAGCGGTTCCAGACCCATCTGAAGGAGCGACGTCCGAAGGTCCTGCAGCAGTTAAAATAGTGGGCCTTGATGGCTCCCCATGGGAGTCCGTATCGGCCATCTGTTCAGAAGTGGCGGACGACAGGGGCTGCAAAAGCACCTCACTGACGACAGCCGAACCGGACGCTGGCTCCAGCTGCAACGAGTCCTGTTTGGACCTCGGAGGCCTGTCTTTGTCTTTGTGCTTCTTTTGAACTCCGGTAGTGTCCGACGACATTCTATAATTGAAGCGTCTGCCAAAATAATTTAAAGCCCAATCGTACCTGCGCTTGATAGTACGAGAGTTGAACCTGGCACGGAACCGACAACAAGAAACGTCGTGGTCAGGGCCTAAGCAAGGTAGACAGTAAGAGTGGAAATCTTTATGAGGTATTTGTTTCCCCACACGCTATACAATTATTAACTTTTTCTGACATCGGAGGAACAAGAAAAAGATTCTCCAACGGGGTACTTAGCTTTGAGAAGAGAAGTAACAACTTCGGACCGACAACAACCAAATACGCTGTTCGAAAATCGCCAACCAACGTTTTGCGAGCTGCTTTCCACCGCACGGCAAGAAAGACTGGAGAAGATGGCGTCGGCTGAGGGCTATGTACCAAGGCGTACTGACGTCAGGATACTGGCTTATACAGCCGACGCCGGACCCAGACTTTGGAATTCTGGCCGACCTCAGGCTGCCTGCCGGCAGGAGCACCCTACAGTTATGACTGCAACAGTGAAACACGAAGAACATCATGTTTGTGCAGTCTGAGGACACGCAGGCTGTTACTTCTGACGCTGCTTCCTCTGAGGGAGCCATTGACGTAGACTGTTAAATTGGACGTCCCTCAACCCCTAGATCGGAAGCTGGCGGGACTGTCCCAAGGCAGAGAGGCAACAGAGGTAGGCCTGGAAACTTTGGCCTTTTTCCGTGGTGGTTCAGTTGGAAAGGCCGATTTGGGATCCATCCTGAGTGGAAGTTTGAGTCGTTAGTTCTCAAAATATAAGTTGAGGGTGGCCAGATGGCTACGAAGGGTCTTCGGAACAAAAGATTGGCAAATGGAACAAGCAGTATGGTCGTGTTCCTACCCTAGACAAAAGATGCAATGGTAGTGTGCATCTTTATGTGGTATCTGACGCCTGCAACGGTATTTGCCCATCTTAGCTGACATTGGCTAACAATAACTACAGCTAACCAAGCTCAAACAAAAGAAAAAGAAAATTTCCACAACGGGGGTACTTAGCTTTTTAAAAGCCTTCGAGTGTAGGAGCAAAACAATCTATTTGACATCGTCTGCGGCTGAAAAGTTCTGAGGTCTGTGCGTGCAGATGTCACATATAAAATATAAGTTGAGGGTGGCCAGATGGCTACGAAGGGTCTTCGGAACAAAAGATTGGCAAATGGAACAAGCAGTATGGTCGTGTTCCTACCCTAGACAAAAGATGCAATGGTAGTGTGCATCTTTATGTGGTATCTGACGCCTGCAACGGTATTTGCCCATCTTAGCTGACATTGGCTAACAATAACTACAGCTAACCAAGCTCAAACAAAAGAAAAAGAAAATTTCCACAACGGGGGTACTTAGCTTTTTAAAAGCCTTCGAGTGTAGGAGCAAAACAATCTATTTGACATCGTCTGCGGCTGAAAAGTTCTGAGGTCTGTGCGTGCAGATGTCACATTTAAGGTCCCTGGTTTATGGCCCTGTGTGTGAAGTCTCACACACCTACAGCAATCAGGCTTAAGTTTTTGTATAGGAGCAGACATCTGGGCCGCCTAAGTCAGGGAATGACACACTAAGAATACTGCAACATAGGAACAGGACACCTGGAGGTACATCTGCCTGAAAGGGATCTAGTTGCCCGTGTAGACATCAACTGGAGAATATTTTCCACTTGGAAAAGTAGGATCTTCTAGAAGTGGGTTTCCTGGCCTCCTGCATGACAGAAAGCACGTCCTCTGAATAAAGAGGTCTAAAAGGGATCAGTTTATCATCCACAAGGTTAGTTTGAAGGCTTGGAGATGTGGACAAGTATTCCCTTCTGTTGTGTGACTAAGTCCACCTTGTGCAGTAACTTGTAGGGATTGCCCTTGCCTAGAGAAAAGAGATGGGGGAACCAATGCTGTGTTAGCCAAGAGAGTCACCAACAAGATTTCTGGTTTGTCCTGTTGAATTTTCAGCAGGACTTTCTGTACGAGAGGGAAGGCGAGAATGCATAAAGTAACAACCCCTTCCAGAAGACTGAGAAGGCGTCCACCCGCCAGGCTTGGGGAGAAGGGGTTCTTACTTCAGTTGTCTGTTCTGAGGGGAGGCAAACAGATCTATTTGTGGTGTACCCCACCAGTGGAGTATGTCCAGGAAGACATCCCTGTGCAACATCCATTCATGATTCTGCGATAATGACATGCTGAGACCATCCACAGGAACACTGTTTTGAAATGGGATGAAAACTGCCTGCAGCATCACCTTGGAGAGGGTAGCCACACCAGCCTGCAGAGCAAGTATGATTTTGCCCTCCCTTGTTTGTTGACATATCCTAGGACTGTGGTGCGGTCTGTAAAGATTCTTAGAGGTCCTGGGTGTATAAGGGGGAGGAATGCTTTTAGGGCTAGGATGAGGGTAGTAATTTCCCTGATATTGATGTATTTTTTTCCAAAGACAGGAGGTCCCATTAGCCCTGAACCTTCAGTCCATTCATAGTTGCTCCTCATCCCAAATCTGATGCATCTGTGTACATCTGCTGAACTGCAGGGAGTGGTTGTAATGATAGTCCTGGGCTGAGGTAAATTTGCTGGATCCACCACAAGACCTTTGACACAAGGAAGAAATGGTATCTGAAACTCTACTGGGTTGTCGTATGGGGACAGAAAAGTTGTGTAAAATCTTACCATAACCATAGATGTCCTCCTCTTTCATGTTACAGTATTCAGAACACAAGGGTTTACTCCTCTTGCTACCCGAACATCCAGCCAGTATACAAAAGATTTCGGTCACTGTATGATGCATGGGATGTCTGACGTGGCTAGCAGGACGTGAGCCATAAAAGTGACGTCTGCATGCACCAGCCCTCAGAACTGTAAGCCCCAGTCAGAACCAGTCCTAGCAACGGTAATGCCAGTCCGGTGCCATCCAGAAAGGGACATTGATTTTAAACAACTTTTCTATGCCCTTCTAGTCACATGTTGCAGTATTCAGAACATATGGGTGAGTGCCAAAGCTCACTGTGAAGGGGGGAGGTGGCCCAGTAAAGTACATCAGGAATCCATGCAGGACAGCCCTGGCAAAACCAGTTCTGGCCTTAGAAAATGTGGTCTAACTTGTAGTGCTTGGTAAAAGTAGTGCTTGGTAAAAGTATGCACAGAAGGCCAAGTGTCTGCTTCCAGTATAGTGGAGATATCCAAACCCCTGAAGAAGGCCCCTGAGGAGGACATTCCCTGGTTGAGTATACTTTGACAGCATCTTGCAGGGATTTCCCATGGTGTTTATAGCAAAAGGTAATAGCTTTGGAAATCCATGTTGAAATTGTTTAGCTACTGCATTCTCAAAGGTCCTGGGGTGGAACGAGACAGAAGTTCAGCAGCCTGTCTGATGGACGTGGTTTGTGCATATAAAATCGGAGTTGTCTGTGCACATCTAGAGGAATGGAGTATTCGCTTCACTGTCTCCCTTTGGGTTAGGGAAGAAGGTTGGTAAGTGCATGGCTTGATTTAGAGAAAGGTCAATCACCACCTTGGGCATGATTGAAGGGTTAGTTCTAAGAGTAATCCTGTCAGTGTGGAATACTAGGAAGGGTGGAATAGCCATGGGGGCTTGCAACTCCGACACTATCCAGGGCTGAGGTCAAAGCCACGAAGACAACTGTCTTCCATGTGCAATGTTTTAGGCAAGCTTTAGCAGCTGCCTTGAATGGCTGAAGCTTGAGCTTGTCTACAAAACAGCTGAGGTCCCACAGAGGGGGAAAGGGTTTCCTAGGTGGACTAATATGAAGGATCCCATTAAGGAATAGCATTGCCAGAAGGCTGGAAGCTAGGGGGGGGGGGGGATCCAGGGGAAGACATGCTGATATGGCAGACAACTGTCTTAAGGGATGAGAAAGCTAACCCTGTCTACAACAGTTCACGCAGGTAAGACAGTACACTAGAGGGGTCTTGCTTTCCCAGTGGGTCAAACTGACTTTTAAGACCATATGGAAAATCTCTTCCACTTTGACAAGTAAGACTTCCTGGCCTCCTGCAGGACAGTGAGCATGTCCTCAGTGTAAAGGGATCAGAATCCTATCACCTACAGGGTGAGGTAGAGACACTGTCACTGTGGATGTATTTGGGGTCCCTTGTGCTGTGAGAAGGCCCACTCTGAGGGGTACCTTGTGGCGACTGGCCTTGGACAGCTGTAAGAGGAGGGGGAACCAATGCTGTCTTGGCCAGTAGGGAGTCACCAGCAAGATTTTGGTCTGCCCTGCTGGACCTTCTAAACAAGGGGGAAGGGGGGAATGCACAGAGAAAAGTATTGTGTAATATAACCTTAGATGTCCTTCTCCTGTCTATGCGCTGTATTTATGACATTAGGGAGTTTGCCTCTGGGGAACTCTTGCACGTCCGGCCGTTATACAAAAGTTAAACACTACTGCTAAGGTGCACGTGACGTCCTGCCCCCCTCTCAGTCGTAAACGGACATGGGGTATAAAGCGGATGTCAGCATGCACTGCTTCAGAACTGAATGCCACTGGAAACTGTGACTATGGAGTGCTTATTCCGGGAAACTGGAATCAGGCAAGTGTGAGAGGGAAGGCTGAATGGGAAACTATACAGCAGCATATAGAAGAGGACATCTAAGATTATGGTAAGTTCTTACACACTACTACGTCTTTCTATTGATATGTTGCTGTATCCAAATAATGAAGGAGTGTGCAACAGCTCCTGTCCTAAGAAAAGGGTGGAGGACCAGAAGCACTTTCCACAAACCCATGAAGGATGGCTCTCGCAAATCCTGTAATGGCTCTAGAGACCATGTCCAGTTTGTACTGTCTAGGGATTGTGTGAACAGAGGACCATGTAGCTACTTTGAGGATAGCAGCTGTGTTCAATCCTTTAAGGAATGCCCCTGAGGGCACTGCCCAGGAGTGTGCCTTTACTGGGGCTGGGTGTGACCTACCACGGTTAGTGTTACAAAAGGAAATGGTTTTGAATATCCAAGAGAATATGATTTGCTTGGAAACAGATTTTTCCAGAGTTCTTGGGTGGTAAGAGATGAAGAGCTTGTCAGATTTGCAGGAGGACTTGGTTTTGGCCAATTAATACCCGAGCTGTCTGTGTACGTCTAGGGAGTGAAGTATCCTCTCTGCCTGGTTCTGTGGAGAGTGGAAAAATGTTGGTAGAGTGACAGTATGATTCACTGACCACGTTACGCATGAAGGAAGGTTTAAGTACGCAAACATACCCTGTCCTTGTGGAAGACGGTGAGGGGGGGGGGGGGGGTGTTACCATAAGGGCCTGGAGTTCTGAAACCCTTCTGGCTGAGGTGATGGCCACCAAGAGTATAGTCTTCCAAGTGCAATGTGGGAAGGTGCAGTCTTTGGCTGGTTCAAACGGTGGTAGTGTCAATTTTTCTAGAACAAAATTTAGATCCCACGGAACCAGAATGGGCTTCCTTGGGGCCTGAGATGTAGTGCCCCTCTCAGAGAGTGACTTCTAACTTAGATGCTAAAGGTGGTACCAAGGGCAGGCATGCTGAGATGGCAGATAGGTGAATTTTAATGCAGAAATAGGATAGACCAGACCTAAGGTCACAGAGGTAAGACAAGACCACTTGAAGAAAGACATGAGCATCACAATCTTTTCTGATGGTAGGCAAGCCATAACGTCCCTTGTCAGAATCTGACAACCTAGGAAGACCTGATCTTGAGAGGGTAACCGGGAGAATTTTTTGAGATTTATGGTAAATCCCATACCTGTTGGGAGAGAGATGGCGAAGTGCAGGTGTTGCAAGGCATTGGAACTTTATGTAGCCTGGATAAGGATGTAGTCTAGGTAGAGGAACAGCTATATTCCCTTTGTTCTAGTGAATGCCATGACTAAGACCAGACAATTTTGTAAATACTCTTGGGGCCAAATGAGAGCAAAGGGTAAAGCACAGAACTGAAAGTGTGCAGAATTCACTGAAAAGCAGAGGTACTTTATGAAAAGTGGATGGATTGGAATGTGTAAGGAGGCGTTCTTTATATCCAAGGACACTGGGAAAGCTTGAGGAAGGATCAGGGGTAGAAGGGTGGAAGAGAAGGCATCTGGAAGGAGGGAACTCTGAGGAAGGTGTTGAGGTGGAATAGGTCCAGGATAGGTCTCCAGGAACCTTCCTTTCTGGGAACCAGGAAGATATTTGAATAAAATCCCCTTCCTCTTGCAATAGACAGGAGATCCAGAATAATTCCTTGAGCAAGACGTTTTTGCAGGTCTGGGGGGAAAAGTGGGATTTGGTCTCTAGGTGGGTGAGGGATGCCTTTGGGAGTGGGTGTGGCCTCCCAAGTCATGAAGTATCTCGGCTTTATGATAGATAGGACCCAGGATTCCTGGGTAACCTGTTTCAAAGTGGGAAGGGAGAGGCGCATGGAAAGAGGGGTGCCCGGGTGAAGAGCCTAGTAGTCACAGACTACCAGGCTTTCCTTGAAAATACTGTTTAAAGGAGGGTGTAGGAGAGAGAGAGACCTGGATAAGGGCAGATTCCTCTGGACCTTTCTAGGCTTAGATTGCATTTACTTAGCGGAAGATCTCACAAAGGAAGTTTAGAAGGGTAATGTCTTTTAAGGTGTGGAACAGTTCCTGTAGTTCCTTGCCTTTGGTTTGGAGGGCCTTAAATAGCTCAACAGCTGCTGAACCAAATAGGTTTTTGCTGTCTAGAGGCGCATCCAGGAGTTTGAATTTGATGTCATCAGGGAGGGGTTGCAATCTTAGCCAAGAGTACCTCCTGACGACAGATCCAGCTCCGGCAGCCACTCTTGCTGAAGCTTCTATAGCGTCGTAGCTGCACTTGGAGTGTTTGGTTACTTGAGTGCAGGAGTTCGAGAGAGAGGAAACTTTGGCCTTAGCAGGGGAATCAGGGAGCTCTCCCAATTGTTTGGCCACATCTGCCATAAGAGCCAAGGAATACTTGGCCATGTGCATCTGGTAGATGACAGCTCTTACTGCTAGGGTGGCAAAAGTAAAATCCTTCTTCCCCACATGTTCCATCATTCTTTCTTTATCAGAGGGGAGTAGAGAGGTGGAGGGAAGTAATTTGGAGGTCGTCAGTGGCCACTGAAATAACTGCCAAGTCTGCAGATAAGGCTTTGTAGAGGAAGGTTGCTCCATCGGGCACCTTACAGAATCTGTCTGAACGCTTGGCTGCTCAGGGCTGTGAATCAGGATTTTTAAATACAGCCAGGAATGTGCCCAGAAAGGCAGGATGTACAGGAGGCATAGCAGAAGGGCTAGGAGACTCCCAACAGGAGTAGCTCATAGCATCTCTTTTGGGTCTCAGTGACTTGGCTGCTGTCCCCACTTGAAGTTTTGCATTTTTGTGATGGTCTCAAAGGGGAGATCCTCACCTGGGAGTTTGTGTCGTTGGACTCCTCCTCTGGGGAGGCATATACCAGAGGATAAGCAATTTGGGAAGAATAGGCAAGGGATTCATCTTCAGATGAATCCTCTTTGAGGAGATGTCGTGGGCAGGTCGCTTGGGGGTTGAGGTCGTAGGGGCCTGAGAAGGAGTCTGGCCCTGATGGAAGGCCAGCAAGGCATTAAGAAGGCCTTGGGTGAAGGCCTGCCAATCGGGAGGCTGTTCGGACGAAGACTGAGGCTGAGAAATAAGTTTTGTTTTTTGTTTCCTCTTACAAGTTTCTGGTGGAGAAGATTCGGAGATACGGTGGAGGGTAGGAGGGTCTGACGCCGCCCTGCACTCCACAACATCAGAAGCTATGTCCTCTCGTACTGTGATCTGACAGACCCCATACAGACCCTCAGAAATTACAAGTCTAGGTTTCCCCAAGGCAACCGAATCGGACACCTGAGATTCCCTCCGGAATGTGACCTCTGGCAAAGAACTAATTTCCTCTAGGCCTTTCACCGAAGGAAGCTCGGAGGACTCCTTCGCGGACTCAGGGATTTCACTAGCCTCTAGAAGTACGGCTGGAGTGGAGGGAGCAGCAGTCGGTTCAGGGCTACTCTCTTCGTCTTCTTGACTGGGGAGCTCGTCAGAGTGTTCCAACATCGGATCCATCTTAGAAGCTAAACGTTCAAGTCTCAATTCTCAAGATATATTTTCAAAGCTGTGAGACTGCTTCTAAGGGTTTTAGAAGCAAAGGCCCGACAAATACTACAAGGTGGTACTGGTCATGTTCTTGGCCTAGGCAGAATAGGCAGAGCTCATGCGAATCCTTGTGTGGAATTTGCCTTCCACACCTACACTTACCCTTCCTACTGGACATGTAACCCAAAACAGTAGCAAGCAAAAAATTAGAAACCCCCTATGGGGTACTTATCTGAAGTCAGATGATGGAAAACGCTTTTGCTTAAAGAGCAACTTGTGCTGGCAGTCACATGTGGCAAAAAAGTTCTTAAGAGGGTGCGTGCCGACATCAGCTTTATACCAGACGTCCGTTTACGACAGACGTCCAAGGGGGATGCTCAGGACGTCACGTGCACCCTAGTGGTAGCATTTAACTCTTGTATAATGGCCGGACGGATGAGTTCACCAGAGGAAAACTCCCTTACGTTATGGGCACAGCAGCATATGAATTGAAGGACATCATAACTTTTTTAAAAAAAAGACTACAAAGCGTCTGCCCCAAGTTACTTTGCAAGACTGCACCACTAAGCTGGCAGTCAGCAGTGGGCACATTTTCTGAAAAATTCAAATACTTCAGTCTGACTGAATAGCATCTTTCAGGACAGATTCCATGGAAGACATGCCCAAGAATCCACATCCCTTTAACCCAAAAAAAGAAGTTATGTACTCGCCATAACGTTCCATATGAGTAGGTACTTCATTTGTCTGCAACCTGTGGGTATCGGATCCGACCTCGGATCCAAGCCGGCAGCTTCACAAGCTAAAAGATCCGAGCTCCTAGCTCTTCCTCTACCCATAATCCCCTGCTGCCTACTGTATTACCTCAGATCGAGTTTGCTCAGCCCAAAAATTCACACCTTCGACAGAGGATCAAGTACTGCCTAACCTCATGAAAAATAACATTTTTCAGGTGACCAGGTATCACGATATGGTTAGGGGGCTTGGAAGGGGGGGGGGGGGTCGGCGGTTGCAGACAAAGTACCTACTCAGATGGAACGTTATGGTGAGTACATAACTTCTTTATCTGAAGTAGTTACTTAATTTGTTCTGCAACCTTTGGGACAGAGTCCCCAGCTACCTATAAAAATAACTCTGGGTGGCCTTACGGAAGGATATTCCGAAGCACCAAGGAGCCAAAGGAAGCCCTACTCCTCGAAATCATATCCAATTTATAATGGGAAATGAAAGTATGAGAAGAGGACCAATTAGCTGCTGAACATATGGCGTCCAGAGGAACCCTGGACCAGAAGGCTGCTGATGTAGCAATGGATCGGGTTGAATGAGCGTGGATTCCCATAGGAACTGGTTTACCTGAGGACGTATACCCGTGGATTATGCACTGAGAAATCCAATTAGCTAGGGTTACTTTAGAAATTGCCTTTCCCATAGCTGATTTGGCGAAAGACACAAACAACTGATCAGACTTGCGAAAATCTTTAGTCCTGTGCAGGTAGAAACGTAGTTGCCTGTGTACATCCAGTTTGTGCAATGTGTACTCCCCTTTGTTCTGAAAATTTGGAAAGAACACCGGTAAATTGATTGATTGGTTAATATTAGACTCTAAAGCCACCTTTGGTAGGAAAGACGGGTTAGTCCTGAGAGACGCTCTATCCTTGTGAAAAATGAGGTAAGGGGGTTTCATGCACAAGGCTTGGAGTTCCGAAACCCTCCTGGCTGACGTAATAGCCACTAAAAAGGCTGTTTTCCAAAACGAGAATTTTAACGGAACAGAGGTGGCAGGCGCAAAAGGTGGACTTGTCAAAGCTTGTAAGACTAAAGTTAAGTCCCATGGAGGAACCACAGATTTCACTGGTGGTTTCAAAAGAAAAATGCCCCTCAAGAAGGTTTTGCATATCTTTGAAGATGCTACAGATCCCAGTCCATCTCCCACGTGAAAATGGGAAATGGCTGCTAGTTGCACCTTAACTGTGGAAGCGCTCGCTCCTTTTTGAAAGATTAGCGACAGAAAATCCAGAATCGTTGGAATAGGGACTGTAAAAGGATCCAGGCCCTTGCCTTCGGCCCAGATGGAAAAACGTTTCCATTTACCATTGTAAATTTTTCTGGTAGCAGGCTTACGGGCCGCCACCAGAATGGCCTTCACTGGTGATGAGATACCGGGAGTCCTAGCCATCAGAGGAACTGGGTCAACCAAGCAGTCATCTTGAGGTTTAGCAGGTTCGGGGTTTGGCATCCCGCAGGATGCAAAATCAAATCTGGAATGGGATCCAGGATCCATGGAGGAACTATACTGAGAGACTGCAGATAAAGGAACCAGATCTGAAGAGGCCAGAATGGGGTTATGAGGATAACTCTGCTCCCCAACCGACGTGCTTTCTGAATGAACTTTGTCATAAGCAGGAAGGGGGATAAACAAAGGAGACCGGGTGGCCAAGCATGCACCAGAGCGTCTCTCGGGGTCTCCCCTAAAAGGGGAAGTATTGCGAAGTACTGGCTGCACTTTGTGTTTGACGGAGAGGTGAAAAGATCACAGCGAAGCCAACCCCATGCGCGGAAGATCTGCTTCGCAACTGAAGGATTGAGACCCCACTCGTACGGGGGTGAGAATCACCCGACTCAGTTTGTCCGCCAATATGTTGGACCGACCCGGAATGTGCGTTGTTGCCAGAAAGCGGTTGGTGGATATCGCCCATTCCCACAATCTCAGCCTCTCGGCAGAGGGGATAACACCTGGTTCCCCCCTGTTTATGTACCAGACTACCGCCATGTTGTCTGTCTGGATCACAATAGTCCCTAGAGGGAGAAGGTCGTGGAGAGCTTGCAATGCCAAAAGCATCGCCCTCATCTCTAGGACACTGATATGCAAAGCGGCCTCTATGGGGGACCACGTGCCTTGGACGGTTCTGCTCAAACAATGCCCCCCCCACCAGAGGCGAGAAGCATCCATGGTCAACGTGGCTTGGGGTGGGGGAATTACAAAGGGTCTGTCTTCTCGCAGCTCCCGCGAGTGAAGCCACCAAAGGAGGGAGTCCCTGCAAATTCTGCTCAGTGGAATAGGGGTGTTCAACAGGTGAAACACTAGTGACCAATGAACTTGAAGAGTCCACTAAGATCCTCATCCGTAAGCGTGCATGAAGAGAGAGACCGATGGCCGCTGCCATAGACCCCAGTGCCCTCAGGACTAACTCCGCCGCAGGAGCTGGGCTTCGAAGAAGGGCTAAGATCTGATGCGATAAGCTGTTCAGCCTGTCTGGGGTTAGGAGGGCCCGAGAGATGTGCGTGTCCAATTTGGCCCCTATAAACTCCAAAACCTGCACTGGTTGAGGGAAGGACTTTTGAAGGTTCACTGATATGCCCAAACTCTGGGCGAGAGTTAGAGCATAATCCCTTGCAACGCAGAGTTGATGCCTGTTGGGGTCGGCAAGGAGCCAGTTGTCCAGGTACGGGAACACCTGAATGCCCTGGAGTCTCAGGTGGGCTGCAACCACTGCCATGACCTTGGTGAACACCCTGGGGGCTGAGGTGAGGCCGAACGGGAGAAAACTGAATTGATAATGACAGTCTCCCAGCCGGAAGCTGAGAAACCTCCTGCACCACCTGTCCATCAGAATGTGGTAGTACGCATCCTTGAGGTCTATGGAGCACATCCAGTCGTTCTCCTGAAGAAGGGGAAGAATAGACTGAAGAGTGACCATCCGGAACTCCTCCTTGGGGACGAACAGGTTCAGGGCGGAGAGATCTAGAATCGGTCTTAAGTCCCCAGTCTTCTTTGGCACCAAAAAGAACCTGGAGTAGTAGCCCAATCCAGACTGGTCTGGGAGGACGGGCTGGATGGCTCTTTTTTCTAGCAGCTTTGACACCTCTGAAGCTGCTGCCTCCCTTTGATCGGGTGGGGACATCAGGGAGGTGCCTGACTTTGGGGGGGGGGGGGGTAGGTTCATGAAGGGAATGGTGTAACCTCTGGATAGGATTCGGAGCACCCATCGATCTGTCGTGATGGACTCCCAATTTGACAGATGCTCCGATAAACACCCCCCCCCCCGACTGCCTCCAGAGGGGGACAGCCAGGTAAGCCCTCAGGCCTGTTGCGCGGGCCTGTCCGAGAAAGGTTCCCTAGACCCAAAGTTACGTGGTCCCCCACGTCCTCCTCTGCCGCTAGAGGACGAGGGGTCCGAAGCCGGATGGGACTGCTGAGACTTGCGGAACCACAACTTCTTTTGTCCCCTCTAAATCCTTGAAAAGGATCGTTGGGGATTCGAGAAGTGGACCCAGACGGCAGACAGCGTCTGCCCATCCTTCTCGCTTTGGACCAGTGTCTCACGTACAGTCTTGCCAAAAAGCAAAGATCAGTCAAAGGGCGCATTCGCGAAGGACTCCTTGAAGGGTTCTGCGAAATCGCAAAGGCGGAGCCAGGTGGGACACCGCAAGACTACCCCGGCGCCGCTAGCCCTAGCGGCTCCCTCCGTAGCATGAGTGTGTAACCGCATGAAAGTACAGTTTTGTACCTACCATAAATGTAGATGTTCGAAGATTCACACTGCTGCAGTCCTTACATATGGGTAGTCCGCTGTCCTCGGTCGGCCCGAATACCAAAGTATTAGGCTGACGTCGGTCAAGGCGCTTAAGACTGACATCAGGACGTCAGGGTACAAATGCGCATGACCGACGTCATATCCTCAGTCTTTTCTTGCCCCAGATGTCAGAATGCCCTAAAAAGAAAGGCCAAAACCAAAAGACAGCAAAAAACAACCAACCACCCCTGCACTAATCCTATTTACAATATTTACAATATTCACAACCCAAACCACACCACCGCCTCTAACTACAGAGGGAAGGAGGGAGGTAAATTGGACTGCAGCAATGTGGATCTTGAACATCTACATTTATGGTAGGTACAAAACTGTACTATGTTCTTCATCTCACATTGCTGCAGTCCTTACATATGGGTAGAATCCCAAAGCAGAGTTAAGGGAGGATGGCAAAACTATAAAGCATTAGGAGCTGCCAAAATGCCCTGTAAAATTGCAGTGGCAAAACCAGCCCTAGATTTAGAGTAAAGTGGAAGGTGGTAATGCTTAGAGAAAGTATGCACTGAACTCCAAGTAGCTGCCTCCAAAATATCTTTAGTAGCCACCCCTTAAAAGCTGTAGAAGTGGCAGTAGCCCTAGTGGAATGAGGCCTAATCCCAGCTGGAATCTCCTTACCATGATGGGAATAACAGAAAGCAATACAAAACCAATCCACTTAGAAATAGTTTGTTTTGAAACAGGCTTGCCCTGAGAACCCAAAGCAAATGAAACAAATAACTGCTGAGACTGCCTGAACCCTTTAGTTCTGCTCAAATAATATCGCAACTGCCTGTGTATATCCAAAGTGTGCAAAATCTTTTCCCCTTTATTTTGGGGGTTTGCATAAAAGTAGGCAAATGAATAGTTTGGTTTAAAGCCACACTAGAAACCACTTTAGGCATAAAGGAAGGATTAGTACGCAAAGATACCCTATCCTTATGGAAAATTAAGAAAGGCTCAACCGCCATAAGGGCCTGTAATTCAGAAACCCTTCTCGCAGAGGTAATGGCCAACAAAAAAGCAGTCTTCCATGATAAATATTTCAACTCGGCAGTAGCTGCAGGCTCAAAAGATTGTAGAGTGAGTTTCTCCAACACAAAATTGAGATCCCAAGCAGGAGTAGGAGCTCTACGTGGGGGTCTTATATTCTTTGCCCCTCTAAGGAATTGCTTAAACAAAGGATGAGAAAACAATAGTGGGTCACAGTCATAGTGAGCAGAAATTGCTGCAGCATGAACCTTAATAGAGAAGGACAAACCTTTGTCTAGTAACTCAGTAAGATATTGAAGAGCCACACTTAAATTAGGCTTAGAAACATCAAATTCCTTTGCTGTACTCCAAAATAAAAATCTCCTCCATTTATCTGAGTACACTTTCCTTGTACTAGGCCTTCTGGCCTCCAAAATAACATTCAAAACTTGCTGTGGAAGCTGAGACCCTCCAGGGTTTAAAACAGAATATGCCAGGCTGTTAGATGTAGAGAGTGAAGTTTGACATTGAGTAAATGACTGTTCTCCTGAGACAGCAGGTGTGGAATCGAAGGCAAAGGCCATGGAGGCTCCTGCATCAGACTTCTCAGTAATGGGTACCAGTGCTGTCGAGGCCAATCTGGAGCTATTAAAATCATCTTTGGCTTGTCCTGTCTGACCTTCAGGAGTACCTTTGGGAGGAGAGGCAGAGGTGGAAAGGCATACACATGAAGATTGCTCCAATTGAATGAGAGAGCATCCACTTTCCAGGCTGTGGGATGAAACCTTTTTGTGCAAAACTTTGGCAGCTGGTAGTTTAGTGGAGAAGCGAACAGATCTATGTCTGGAGTTCCCCATAACACTGTCAATTTCTGAAATACATGAGGATCCAATTTCCACTCGTGGGGATCCATAATTTGTCTGCTAAACACATCTGCTAAGGAGTTCTGTGCTCCCGGCAGAAACCTTGCCTGAAGATTTAGCTATAAACTGAGAGCAGTCTCCCACAAAATCATTGCTTGTCTGCATAGAGGATAAGAATGCGTTCCCCCTTGCTTGTTGATGTACCACATGACAGTTGTGTTGTCTGTTAGAACCAACACCTGCCCTGGAAGAAGTAAATCCTTGAAAGCTATTAATGCAAATTGGACTGCTAACATCTCCTTCAAGTTGATATGTAGATGTTGAAGTCTGGCAGGCCACGTGTCTTGTACCCACTTTCCATTTAGATGAGCTCCCCAAGCTTTGTCTGAGGCATCTGTCGTTAGAATCTGACTCGCCTCTGGCCGGGTCACAGAGAGTCCCTTGTTTAGGTGACATTCCTGAGCCCACCACAAAAATTCCTTTTGAATGCAAGGTATTATCTGAATGACAGTGTCCATATCTTGGCAGTGCTGTGTCCATACATTCTTGAGATACCATTGTAGCTTCCTCATATGCAGTTTGGCATTGGGAAGTACCAGAATACAAGATGCCATGAACCCCAAGGCTTGAAGGACTGTCCTTGCAGTCAGCCTGGACTGACGAGACAATTGATGGAAGTAAAGAGAAAGATTCTTTTGTTTGTCCGGGGTCAAAAAGGCCATCTGGGATGCTGTATTCAGTCTCACACCCAGAAAGCACATGGCCTGAGAGGGTACTAGACTGGACTTTATTTCGTTCACAGAATACCCCAGGCATCTTAACACTGCTATCACATACTGTAAATGATGAAGAAGTTCGTCCTTTCCTTGGGCCAGAATCAGGCAATCGTCCAAATAAGGATAGATTTGTATTCCTCTTAGCCTGAAGAAAGCTATCACTGGAGCCAGAACCTTCGTGAACACTCTGGGCGCAGTAGATAAGCCAAAGGGCAATGCAGAGAACTGATAATGAGAAGTCTCAGCCCGAAAACGCAGATACTTTCTGCAACTGAGCCTGATAGGAACATGAAGGTAAGCCTCCTTGAGATCCAGAGTCACCATCCAGTGATCTTTGCCCAGCAGAGGTAAAAGCTGTTGTAACGTCAACATTTTGAACTTGGGAATGTCCAGATATGTGTTGAGGATAGATAAATCCAAGATTGGTCTCCACGTGTTCCCTTTCTTTGGTACTAGGAACAGGCGAGAATAAAATCCTAGGCCCACTTCTGGCAGAGGGACCGTTTGTATGGCCCTTATTTGAAGTAGCAGAGAAATTTGTTTGTGAGCCTCTAGTCTTTGCTGAGGAGGAACGTCCGGCATGCCTTTGAAAGGAGGCAAGGTATGGAAATAAAACTTGTAACCTCGGTGAATGATATCCAATACCCATTTGTCTTGGGTAATCAAATTCCAATTTTCCTTGAAGAGTGCCAACCTTCCTCCCAAAGGTGCTGCCAGGCAAGAAAGATCTGGCAGCTGAAAAGGTAGGTCATTGGGCCTGTTTACGAAAGGACTGGCCCCTGCCCTCACCCGAAGATTGTGCAGGTGAACTCCTGTTCTAGGTCTGAAAGAACTCTGAGCTCTGCCCCTACCACGTCTAGATCTACCCCTAGACTGAGAATCATAAGAAGGATACGTCCACCCCTTAGCAGGCCAATTCCTACTAAACTTCGGAGGCTGAACTTGCAAAAAATCTTTAACAGCCTGCATAGACTTAGCCTTGTCTTCCATTTTCTTCAAGACTGACTCCACAGGTGAACCAAACAACACATCAGACTGTAAAGGAGCATCCAAAATCCTTGTCTTAACATGGTCAGATAAATTTTGATCCCTCAGCCATGCCTGCTGAAGAACTGAACCAGTGGCAGCCACCCTAGACTAGGCCTGTACAGCATCAAAACCACATTGTAAAGAATGCTTACATACCTGTTCAGAAACATGCACCAAATCTTGTAATTCTTTACACTCAATGCCTTCCGCCAGAGCATCCACCTTAGACTTCAATTGAGAAAGAAGATAATTTTGATATTTCAACATATGAAACTGGCAATTCAAAGCCCTCATAGCTAAGGTAGAAGATGTATAGACTTTCTTTCCCCATCTATCCAAAGCTCTGGCCTCTTTATCTGGAGGAACCGGATTTTTTACAACAGAGGCCTTGACACCCTTAGGTCCCTGACTAACAGTTTCTGGGTCCGCCCTAGGACTCTTATAAAGATATTTATGAGCCTCAGGCACCCTGTAATACCTATCCGGTTTAACAGGAGCAGGAGGCAGAGAATCAGGATTAAGTGAAGCCTCTGCAAACACATCTTCCACAACATCCAGAACAGGGGTATAGCCAAGGGCCTATGCTGGGGTAAAAGCAAAAATTCCCTAAGCCTTTTCCTAGAATCAGAGAAGTCCTGACCTTCCCACTTAAAATGCTCCCTCATGGAATGAAGAGTCTCTGAAAAAGAAAAATCCTCTGGAGGAGAAGCAGAAGGAGTCAATCATCTGCATCAGAATCAGAATAAGGAGAGTACTCCTGCAAGTCTTCAGTCAAGACTCAGAAACATCCAAGCCTGCTCAAAACTCCCCAACTCTGGCTCCACCCTAGGCCTCTTATCAGGAGGGGGCAAAGAACCTCTAATCAGAGTAATCAAATCTTCTGCCATTTTAAGCATGTGCTTCTTGGGCACAGACCCTGCTGCACTAGGAGTGACACCAACAGAAGCTAAACCTGGCCTGCCTCTGGGAGAAGCCTTGGAAACAGAAGGAGAGGGCCTAACCACCCTAGGAAGGGAGGGGAGTACAGTAACCTGAGAAGCCCCTTCAGCCTGACCTGCCTCCTGAGAGGCCACATCCTGCAATATCAAAGTCTCCCCCTGGGACTCCAGAGAAGCCTCCGTCGGAACCACCGGTTCCACTGGCGCCTCTAAAGAACCGGCGTCCGGAACGGACGACTCTTCTTGCCTGGGTTTAACTGCTTTGTCTTTGCGCTTCTTCGAAGAAGCGGGCGCCAGAGAATCCGACGGCATATTATAATTGCACCGCTTCCCGAAGACCAGCCTAGCACAATCTAACCTTCGCTTAATAGTGCGCTTATTGAACCTAGCACAAAAGCGACACCCAACAACGTCGTGCTCAGGCCCCAAACAAGGAATACACAAAGAATGATAATCCCTATGCGGTATCTGCTTCCCACAAGAAATACAGTTATTCACTTTTTCTGACATCTGGTAAAACACTGAGGCAAGAAAAAAACAAAATATTCCCCAACGGGGTACTTAGCCAACTTTGATTCGGTCTGAAACTCCGAACTCGAAAAATTTCAGAACGCCGAACGGCACTTGCAACGCTGCTTCTGCATCGGACCATGCGGCAAAAAAGACTGAGGATATGACGTCGGTCATGCGCATTTGTACCCTGACGTCCTGATGTCAGTCTTAAGCGCCTTGACCGACGTCAGCCTAATACTTTGGTATTCGGGCCGACCGAGGACAGCGGACTACCCATATGTAAGGACTGCAGCAATGTGAGATGAAGAACATCGTGTTAGAGATGGACTTAAGAGTGGCCACACGAGTCGCAAATGTGCTTTTATCCGCGACCGTCATGGACTCTGGGGGGGCTGCAGCGCATTCCTTAATTAAGTCTCGCTGTAGCTTGAATGTGTGCCATATAGTTCAGCGCCCTTATGGAGAAGGTTGCTGAATAAAACATCCGCTTTCCAATGCAGTCCATTGCCCGAAATTCCTTATCCGGAGGATGGACCGAGGAACTCTCCTGTGCGAGTTCCTTCTTCGTGGCGGCCACCACAAACATGGCATCAACAGGGGACCCCTTAGCCCAGGACTGCCTATCTGCGGGGGGGCTAAGAACTTGGTCGTGACGTCTGGGGATTGGCTCCATGGTGTCTGTCTCTTTCCACGCCCTGGTAGTGATTAAGTCCACCAGGGGGTCAGACAGGGGGGACACCCAGGAGGTAGACGGGCCTGCCTCAAATGCCTCCAGGAACACAGATTCATCTGAGGAAGGTTTTTGGGCAGACCACTCCCCTCTAAATACACATTTCCATGATGTCTCCAAAGGAGACATCCTCGGAGGGGGGTGACCTTGGGGAACCTTCCCCTTCATCCAAATACGTATCCGTGGTGAGGGACTGAGGGGAGTCCAGGTGCCTCCTTTTACACTGCCGTTTGCGAGGCACCTCCTCGGTGGGACTGTCCGAGGAGGGCTCACCCACGGGGTCCTGTTCCTCCAAGGGAACTAACTGGAGGGTTTGAGCAGGCTGTCCCATAGGATGGATGATGGAGGAGGACAGACCCACATGCATAGGGGGAGCGGGAGGATCCGAGGCCCGGACCGGGGATCTGGAAGACCTCGAAAGCAACCTCTCCACTACCTCAAAAGCCGAAGGAGAACTACTTTCCCCATGCTCCGAAAGTAGTCTCCTTAGCTACGAAGCAGGGATCGGCGTCGGAGCCGAAGCAGTCTGATCAGAGAGAGAAGTGTGCTCCGACCTAAACTGCACCGGAGACGCACCAATCCCCACAGATCAGATGCTCAGCCCAGAGAGCTAGGATAAGACACGCTCGAGGGTACGGTCGGCGAAGATACCGAAACTATCGGCGCCGACGAAACCCCGGCTCCGAAAGGGCCCGGATCCGATGACTCCAAAACCATAAAGCAGGTCGGAGAAGGAGTGATCAGAGCAAAGAGGGGCTGCGCCCCCCCCCCCTGAGGGGGGGGGGGGCAAGAGCACCCCCATCTGCATCTGGGTCTGCAGGAATCGATGCATCATCCGATCTATGTGTCGGTAAGGCTCCTGGTCGATCTAGAGGAAGTCCTCGAGGCGGGCCGGGAGGGCCGCCTCGACTACCTCGAAGGAGACCGGTGCTCCTCCGGCGAGAAACAAGGCGAACGGAGCTGAGAGGGGGAGGATCCGGAGACCCTCGAGGGAGAGTTAACTTTCGATGGGGGGGGGCTGAGGGGTGAGCCTCAGCCCGCCTTTTATGAGACCTGTGCTTATCTTTCTCTTTATGTCTCTTATCTTTAGAGACAGAAGCACTATAGTCCCCCGAACCCTGCACAGCAGAGGGAGTTAGAGTCCCAGGCAGAGCGGGGGGAGCTAAAGGCACCGGGGCTACGGAAGCAGCCTGAGCCTTCGAGGGGGATGAAGAAGAAGCAGAGTCCTGGGGAAGTAAGCCTGCCAGGATCAGCTTGTTTTTTCTGTCCCTAATTGCCCAGGGATTAAAGGCTGCACAAACTTGGCAAGCCATTGATAAATGGGCCACTCCCAGGCACAAAACGCACCGAGTGTGGCCATCAGCTGGGGAAAGCTTATGGCCACACTCAGAGCACTTAGAAAAAACGGCCTTGGGCCCTTCAGCCATCACAGATACACACACCCAAAACCTAAGGGGGGAGGGGAACAACACGCGACGCTAACGACTACGAATAAAACTACCACAGAAAAGGGATTCCAATACTCTAATTCTACTAGGGGAACTGACACCACAATACACGCTAACTAAAAATTTAAATTTAAAGATATTTTCGCAGACAGAAAAAAGGAAGGTAACAATCTCACCAAGCCTACGGAGCTCTTCACAAGTAGCTGCTTCAGCTGCGCAAACTCGATCTGAGGTAATACAGTAGGCAGCGGGGGATTATGGGTAGGGGGAGGAGCTAGGAGCTCAGATAGTACAGTTTTGTACCTACCATAAATGTAGATGTTCGAGGATCCCATTGCTGCAGTCCTTACTATTGGGTATAGTCCGCATCCAGTCGGCCCGAATACCAGAGTATAAGGCTGACGTCGGTCAGGGCGCATTAGACTGACGTCAGTACGTCAGGGTACTAATGCGCATGACCGACGTCATATCCTCAGTCTTTTCTTGCCCCAGATGTCAGAAGACCCTAAAAAGACAAGGCCCAAAATACCTGCACCAAAAATATGCACAATATATACAAGAACATATACAAAAAATATAAGCATGAAACCCACCTACACAACCACCCCTAAACACAGAGGGGAAGGAGGGAGGGATTGGACTGCAGCAATGGGATCCTCGAACATCTACATTTATGGTAGGTACAAAACTGTACTATGTTCTTCGTTCCCCATTGCTGCAGTCCTTACTATTGGGTAGAATCCCAAAGCAGAGGTAAGGGAGGCTGGCAAATCATAAAGAAGCAGGAGCTGACAACATGCCTTGCAAAACAGCTGTGGCAAAACCAGCCCTAGACTTAGAGTAGATAGGAAGGTGATAATGCTTAGAGAAAGTATGCACTGAACTCCAAGTAGCTGCTTCCAAAATATCCTTAGTTGCCACCCCCCTTAGAAATGCTGTTGTAGTGGCAGCAGCCCTAGTGGAATGAGGCCTAATCCCAGCTGGAATCTCTTTGCCATGATGGGAATAACAAAATGCAATGCAAAAGCCAATCCACCTAGAAATAGTTTGTTTTGACACAGGCTTGCCCTGAACTCAAAGCAAAAGAAACAAACAACTGCTGAGACTGCCTAAAATCCTTAGTCCTGCTTAAATAATAACGCAATTGCCTGTGTACATCTAAAGTGTGCAAAATCTTTTCCCCTTTATCTTGGGGGTCTGCATAAAAAGTAGGCAAATGAATAGTCTGGTTTAAAGCCACACTAGAAACCACGTTAGGCATAAAGGAAGGATTAGTACGTAATGATACCCTATCCTTATGGAAAATCAAAAATGGCTCTACTGCCATAAGGGCCTGCAACTCAGACACCCTTCTTGCAGAAGTAATAGCCAACAGAAAAGCAGTCTTCCATGACAAGTATTTCAATTCAGCAGTAGCCGCAGGCTCAAAAGGTTGTAGAGTAAGTTTTCCAACACAAAATTGAGATCCCAAGCAGGAGTAGGAGCTCTCGTGGGGCCTTATATTCTTTGCCCCTCTAAGAAACTGCTTGAACAAAGGATGTGAAAACAATGGTGGGTCACAATCATAGTGAGCTGAAATTGCTGCAGCATGAATCTTAATAGAAGAGAAGGACAAACCTTTGTCCAATAACTCAGTAAGGTATTGAAGAGCCGCACTCAAATTAGGCTCAGAAACCTGCAAATTCTTTGCTGTACTCCAAAATAAAAATCTCTTCCATTTTTCTGCGTACACTTTCCTTGTACTAGGCCTTCTAGCTTCCATAATCACATTTAAAACTTGTTGAGGAAGTTGAGACCTGCTGTGTTTCAACACAGAATATGCCAGGCTGTTAGATGAAGAGAGTGAAGCTTGACATTGAGCAGATGACCATCCTGCTGAGATAACAGATGAGGAATCAGAGGCAAAGGCCATGGAGGCTTCCTTACCAGACTCCGGAGGAGTGGGTACCAGTGTTGCGAGGCCAATCTGGAGCTATCAAAATCATCCTTGGCCTGTCTTGTCTGACCTTTAATAGTACCTTTGGAAGAAGAGGTAGAGGAGGAAAGGCATACACATGAAGGTTTTTCCAACTGAAAGACAGAGCATCCACTTTCCAAGCTGTGTGATGAAACCCCTTTGTGCAATACTGTGGCAGCTGGTGGTTTAGTGGAGAAGCGAACAGATCTATGTCTGGAGTTCCCCATGACACTGTCAATTTTTGAAATACATGAAGATCCAGTTTCCACTCGTGGGGATCCATGATTTGTCTGCTTAACACATCTGCTAAGGAGTTCTGTGCTCCTGGCAGAAACCTTGCCTGAAGAGTTAGTTGCAAGCTGAGCGCAGTCTCCCATAAAATCATTGCTTGCCTGCATAGAGGATAAGAATGTGTTCCCCCTTGCTTGTTGATGTACCACATGACAGTTGTGTTGTCTGTTAGAATCAACACCTGCCCTGGAAGAAGTAACTCCTTGAAAGCCATTAATGCAAACTGGACTGCTAACATCTCCTTCATGTTGATATGTAGATGCAGTAGTCTGGCAGGCCACTTGTCTTGTATCCACTTTCCATTTAGATGAGCTCCCCAAGCAATGTCAGAGGCATCTGTCGTTAAAATCTGACTCGCCTCTGGCCGGGTCACAGAGAGTCCCTTGTTTAGGTGACATTCCTGAGCCCACCACAAAAATTCTTTTTGAAGGCAAGGTATTATTTGAATGACAGTGTCCAAATCCTGGCAGTGCTGTGTCCATACATTTTTGAGATACCATTGTAGCTTCCTCATATGCAGTTTGGCATTGGGAAGCACCAGAATACAAGATGCCATGAACCCTAATGCTTGAAGGACTGTCCTTGCAGTCAGCACGGACTGATGAGATAGGTGACGGAAGTAGTGTGATAGACTCTGTTGTTTGTCCGGGGTTAAAAAGGCCATCTGGGCTGCTGTATTCAGTCTCACACCCAGAAAGCACATGTCTTGAGAGGGTACTAGACTGGACTTTATTTCGTTCACAGAATACCCTAGGCATCTTAGCACTGCTATAACATGTTCCAGATGCTGTACAAGGTCTTCCTTTTCTTGAGCCAGAATCAGGCAGTCGTCCAAGTAAGGATAGATTTGAATTCCTTGAAGCCTGAAGTAAGCTATCACTGGAGCCAGAACCTTTGTGAATACTCTGGGCGCAGTAGATAAGCCAAAGGGCAATGCAGAGAACTGATAATGAGAATTTCCAGCTCGAAACCGCAGATACTGCCTGCAACTTAGCCTTATAGGCACATGAAGGTAAGCTTCCTTGAGATCTAAAGTTACCATCCAGTGATCTTTGCCCAGCAGAGGTAAAAGCTGTTGTAACGTCAACATCTTGAACTTGGGAATGTCCAGATAAGTGTTGAGGAGAGATAAATCCAAAATTGGTCTCCACGTGTTCCCCTTCTTTGGTACTAGGAACAGGCGAGAATAAAATCCTAGGCCCCTTTCTGATACAGGGACTGGCTGAATGGCCCCCATCTGGAGTAACTGAGAAACTTGTTTGTGAGCCTCTTTTCTTTGTGGAGGAGGAACGTCTGGCATGCCTTTGAAAGGGGGCATTGTATGGAAATAAAATCTGTAACCGTGGTGAATGATATCCAACACCCATTTGTCTTGAGTAATTAAATCCCAATTTTCTTTGAAAAGAGACAGTCTTCCTCCCAAAGGAGCTGCCAGACGAGAATCCACTGGCAGCTGAAAAGACAGGTCATTGGGTCTGTTCTGAAAGGACTGACCCTGCCCTCACCAGAAGTCTGAGCAGGTGAACTCCTGTTCTAGGCCTAAAGAACCTTGAGCCCTGCCCCTACCACGTCTAGACCTACCCCTAGACTGGGAATCATAAGCAGGATATGTCCACCCTTTAGCAGGCCAATTTCTACTAAACTTCGGTGGCTGCACCTGTAAAAAATCTTTAACAGTTTGCATAGACTTAGCTTTGTCCTCCATTTTCTTTAAAACTGCTTCCACAGGCGATCCAAACAACACATCAGACTGTAAAGGAGCATCCAAAATCCTTGTCTTAACATGCTCAGCTAAATTCTGATCCTTCAACCAGGCATGCCTGCGAAGAACAGAACTAGTAGCGGCCACCCTCGAGGAGGCCTGTACAGCATCAAAACCACATTGCAAAGAATGCTTACCCACTTGTTCAGACACATGAACCAAATCCAGCAACTCTTTACACTCAAAACCTCCCGCCAAAGCATCCACCTTAGATTTCAATTGTGAAAGGAGGTAATTCTGATATTTTAGCATGTGAAACTGACAATTCAATGCTCTCATGGCTAGAGTGGAAGAAGTATACACTTTCTTTCCCCACCTATCCAAAGCCCTTGCCTCTTTATCAGTGGGAACAGGATTTTTAACCACAGAAGCTTTAACACCTTTAGGACCTTGAGAAATAGTTTCTGGGTCCGCCCTAGGACTCTTAAACAAATACTTATGAGCTTCGGGCACCCTATAATACCTATCAGGCTTAACAGGAGCAGGAGGCAAAGAATCAGGGTTCAGGGAAGCCTCTGCAAAAACATCTTCCATCACATTCAACACAGGAGGAATAGCTAAGGGCCTATGCTGGGGTAAAAACAAGAATTCCCTAAGCCTTTTCCTGGAATCAGAGTAATCCTGGCCTTCCCATTTAAAGTGCTCCCTCATGGAATGCAGAGTCTCTGAAAATGAGAAATCCTCAGGAGGAGTAGCTGTAGGAGTGGAATCATCCACATCAGAATCAGAATAAGTAGGATACTCCTGCAAGTCTTCCATGAAGACCCTGAAGCCTCTGAACACTGTTCAAAACAATCAAACTCTGGTTCCACCCTAGGCCTCTTATCAGGCATAGAACCTCTAATCATAGTAATCAAATCTTCTGCCATTTTAAGCATATGTTTCTTAGGTACAGAACCCGAAATGCTAGGAGAAGCCCCTACTGAAGCTAAACTAGGCCTACCTCTCAAAGAAGTTTTGGCAACAGAAGGAGAGGCTCTAACTACCTTGGGAAGAGAGGGAAGAACAGTCACCTGAGAAGCCCCTCAGCCTGGCCTACCTCCTGAGAAGGCACATCCTGTAACAGTAAAGTTTCTGCCTGGGACTCCATGGAAACTCCTGGCAAAACCTCTGGCTCCACTGAGCCACCTAAAGAACCGGCGTCCGGGACTGCCGGTTCATCAACCCTAGGCTTCGCTGTTTTGTCCTTGCGCTTCTTGGACGAAGCGGGCGTCGGAGCATCCGACGGCATTTTATAATTGCAACGCTTCCCAAACACTAACCTGGCACAGTCTAACCTCCTCTTAATAGTGCGTTTGTTAAACCTAGCACAAGAGCGGCAACCAACAACGTCGTGCTCAGGCCCTAAACAAGGTATACACAAGGTATGGTAATCCCTATGAGGTATCTGTTTCCCACAAGAAATACAGTTATTCACTTTTCTGACATCCGGTAAAATACTGAGGCAAGAAAAAACCAAAATGTTCCCCAACGGGGTACTTAGCCAACTCTGTTTCGGTCTGAAACTCCGGTCTCGGAAAGATTTCAGAACGCCAACCTGCACTCGCAAAACTGCTTCTGCATCGGACCACGCGGCAAAAAAGACTGAGGATATGACGTCGGTCATGCGCATTAGTACCCTGACGTACTGACGTCAGTCTAATGCGCCCTGACCGACGTCAGCCTTATACTCTGGTATTCGGGCCGACTGGATGCGGACTATACCCAATAGTAAGGACTGCAGCAATGGGGAACGAAGAACATCTTTTAGTTAGTGAAGCCGACGGCTCGGATCCGAGGTCGGATCAGATACCCACAGGTTGCAGAACAAATGAAGTAACTACTTAAGATCATTAGCTAGTTTTGCTCTAGGAAAAGGAAAGTACCAACAGGTTAATTCACAGAGAACTTCATTAGTCTAAGGGCCTGTACTCAAGCAAAGTCAGTTGGAGGAGAGGATCCTTGCCTCCTTACCTACTTCAAAAATGAAAAAACTCAAATCTCTACTAAACAGAAATCTATACCCAGGCAACCTCTGGCAGGGGCAAACTATGAGGTCATCAAACATGTAAGGAAGCCACTGAAATGTAAATGCATGTCGGGTGGTACTCAAGAGATTCTCAGCACTCTGGTTCTGCATTGTGGGAGAGGTGCTACAGGTTTCTGACAGTTTAGTTATCTACTGTTAAATCTTTAAACCCAAACCCTCTTCTGAAGTAGAGCTTGACACGAGCTTTGATTTGGCAAGAGGAGGGCTCAAAAAGGTACAGACACTGAAGAGGAGCCTGCTAGCAAAGTGCAACTGGAAATTCAGGTCCAACATCTTGATCGTGGACATAATGAGACCAGGACCACACAATGAATTCTGCTGTATCTTAAGCAATACTGCAGCTAAGGACACATTTTCTCATCGCAAAAAGGGGAGCATGAGAAAATTCCTCCTCCAACCAGCAACTGCGTCTTGATAGGACCTTTGCCTGTAAAAAAAAAAAAAAAAAAAAGACGTTTCTTGAATTTTTATTTCATTTCTTCCTTGGATGTCTTCTGCAAGACCTTCAGAGCAGCCAATGTGACATTTAGCTAAAGATTTGAAGAAAAAACTCACAAAAATTACTAAGTCACACATTTTATTTAGTCCAGAACAAAATAGTGGGAAGGACCAAACAGGAAACCAGAGAAGCTACTTAAAAGTTCTTTCAATGTGTTACAACAATGCAAAGTTATACCTGCAGAGATGCCTGCAACATGCTGCACTGAGAGTTCTTGGGATCATGACTGGTAGAAACAGGACAAATTCAATGCTGCTTTAAAAAATAATTTGCCACAGACTTGATATTGAGTAATTAGAACATATCACGAAGGACAGTGACATGTAATTGAAAGGGGTTGAAAGGTTCCTTGCAAAGTAAATGATTTACAACAGGAGTCCGAAACAAAATACCAATTGTCTTTGTTCAATATGTTTAGAAACGTGCGAGATTAAGTCACAAAACTGACTGCTGAATGACTTCAGACAAGGCCTAACTGGTAGCATTAAAAAGATGTGCTACGTTATTGTTTTTTTTAAATAGTCAAGTAATGCTATGAATAAAACTCACCCTTTGTAGTACTGATCTCTGGGAAGTATGCCAACTTTAACCAACTGGTGCAGAAGAAGACCCATATGCTCTCGGGCTATTGTACTCCTTTCCAGTGTTGACTCAATACCATCTCTGACAAAAATGTAGAGATGCTGTGCAGAATTCATTTCCTGCACACACTGCACAGCTTCCTGAAAAAAAAGAAAGAAAATTACACTTCCACTCATTACTACAGGGTCACAACATTGAAAAAAATAAACTTGTTTATTCAAAAATGTAATACTAAAATTCAACTCCAAGGATACTAATAAACCCTTATACAGAACCATGCTAGCTCCAAAATGTTATACTGCTCTATCAAAGACTTCATAAACAAATGCGTTCAGAAAGTTACTGAACTAAAGGCAAAACCATCCTCGTGGGAAATATGGCAAACCTTTTTTTATCTCCTAGTTCAGCTATATTTCTCTGAAGGTACTGTACCTTGAGAATGAACACCAATTGTGCATGCGATGATATCACATAAGTAGGACAGTGTACCTAGTCATTTAACTCACCAGTACTCCAAGGACCATGTGAGCACATTCCTACAAACAGTAAGGATACCTAACCTTATGCAGCTATGTAACAGTGACATCTTTATCAGATGGTCTATAATAGGACCCCCTCCCTTGGGGGTTTTGTCCTCTCTTGTTCCAATTTTTTTCTCCAAAATCTGGGTGCTGCCACACAATGAACTAGGAATGTGCACCAGGCTCCTGAGCTCACCTCCTCTTCCAGAGAACACGCTACATAGAAACCATGGAAAATATAAAAAGACCTACACTAAGTATTATAGATATATGAAGGGGCTGGATAAGCCATTAGGGATGGTGGGAAGGTATCTGGGACCCATTAAAGAACTTAGCACATTAGCCGATATACTAAGTAGGACTGTTTAAGCAAAGTCACTAACAGTTGAAATTCTCTCTCCAACACTGCCACCAACAAACATCCTTAATACAACATGCAGAAGATTCCACAAACACCTGACATGACACATCTCAAAAAATTACTAAGGAAATTTTTAGCAGATAGTAAAACATGGCTTTGTAACTCCACTCATGTTCAACCCTAAACTATACCTCTCATGAGAAACAAAATGTAACCCTTTCTTTTAATAGTACAACCAGTAAAGTCACTTCTCAAAACAAATTTGGGATAATGTTAAATTTGACCTGTATATACAAAATTACACAAAAAAAAATCACCACACACTATGGATGCTTTACAGAGCCAAAAACTTTCGCCAACACAACTAAAAAGGAAAGTGGTGTAAAATCTTACCATAACCATAGATGTGTCTCTCTTCCATGTTGCAGTATTCTACTTGTGGGTTTTTACCCTTCCTCCCCTCCAATTAATCTGGCTAGGTTTTCCTAAGATTTTCAGTCCCTCTTGGTGCGGAAGTCTGACGTGGCAGCAGGTATGTGGGCCATAAAGGTGACGTCTGGACACACCAGCCCTCAGAACATAAGCCCCAGTCAGAGCCAGTCCTATGAGGACATAAGCTGTCCAGTGTCACCCAGGAGAACAAGTGCAGTAATACAAGAGGGGAAGGTGGGAGGGAAGGAATACTGCAACATGGAAGAGGATATCTATGGTTATGGTAAGATTTTACACAACTTTCCTATGTCCTATTCATATGTTGCAGTATTCTACTTGTGGGTGAGTACTACAGCTCACTAAAGAATGGGAGGTGGCCTAGAAGTTTCCAGGAATCAGTGCAGGACAGCCCTGGAAAACCCTGCCAGGCTATGGAGATATGGTCCACAGTCAGTAGTGTTTGGTGAAGCTGTGTACTGAGGACCAAGTGGCTGCCTCAAGTATGGCGTTTGTGTCCAACCCTTTAAAGAAGGCTCCAGAAGAGGCCATTGCTCAGGTGGAGTGGGTCTTGACATTGCCCTGCAAGGTCTTGCCATGGTATAGGTAGCAGAAAGAAATGGCCCGGGTGATTCAGGCCGAAATGTTTTTTGCTCGCTCACTTGTTTCCCCAAGGCCGTGGGGTGGAAGGAGACAAATAGCTTGTCAGATTTGTTAAAAGGTTTGGTTTCATGTAGATAAAGCCTAAGTTGTCTGTGGACGTCTAGGGAATGCAGCACTCTCACTATCCCCCTGTGGGTTGGGGACGAAGGTAGGCAGGTGAATGGCCTGGTTCAAGGATAGGTCATTCACTTGAGGGTCACCCTGCCCAGGTGGAAAATTAAGAAAGGTGGAATAGCCAAAAGAGCTTGCAATTCAGAAACCCTTCTGGCAGAGGTCAGAGATACCAGCAATACAGTTTTCCATGTGCAAAACTTTAAGAGGGCCTTGTCTGCTGGTTCAAAAGGAGCTAGAGTGAGTTTCTCTAGAACATAGTAAAAGGTCCCAGGGAGGTGGTCTCATGTGCAGCAATACATCCTTGAGGAAAAGTTTGGAGGGGAGTCTGGATACAAGGAGTGGAACCATGGGAAGGCAGGCAGAGATGGCAAATAAGTGTGCCTTCAGGGATGAGTAAGACAACCCTGTTTGCAGGAGTTCATACAGGTACGGACAGGATGAGAGGCATATAGCTTTCCAGTGGATCCAACTGCCTTTTGTGACACCAGATAGAAAACCTTTTCCATTTTGAGATGGGATTTCCTAGTGTTAGGTTTCCTGGCCTCCTGCAGGACATCGTGCACGTCCTAGTTATATAGGTGTCTGAAGGGGATCAAAATCCTATATGCCACATGGTGAGGTGTAGGGATTGACACTGTGGGCGGATCCGAGTCCCCCTGTGCTGTATGAGCAGGTCCACTGAGGGGGGTAACTTCAGGTGAAGGGGGAACCAATGCGGCCTTGGCCAGTAGGGAGTCGCCAGCAAGATTTTCAGACAGTCCTGCTGAATTTTTAGAATCAGAAGGAAAAGGGGAATGCATACAGGAATTTCCCCTTCCATGTTAATGAGAAGGCATCTTTTGCTAATGCCTTGGAGGTCTAATGTCCGGATGCAGTAGCCAGGAAGTTGCCTGTTTATGGAGGAGGTGAACAGTTTATTTGCGGAATACCCCACCTGTGGACCAGAATAAAGAATACATCCCTTTGCAGCACCCATTCATGGCTGTTTGAAATGGTTCTGCTTAGGTGATCTGCCTGGGAGTTGTGCAGGGATAGAATGTAGGCTGCCTGGAGGGAAATCCCCTAAGAGGTACCCAGTTCTCACACCTGCAGAGCTAATCTGCATAGAAGGTGAGACTTTGTGTCCCTGCTTGTTGTGATACCACAGAACTGTAGTGTTGCCAGTTACTTTTAGAGGCCCTTGCTCTAGGTAAGGCTGGAAGGCTTGTACAGCGCGGAGGATGGCCCTCATTTCTCTGACGTTTATATATTCTCATTTGTGTCTGTACACAAATCTTGTACTTTCCTTTCTTCCAGAATTGCTCCCCAGCCCAGATCTGAGGCATCTGAGTGAATGGTCTGGGACAGAGAGGGTGTTTGCAGTGGGATGCCTGGGTTCTGGGCTACCTGAGAAACCCACCACTTCAGCTCCTGATGTAAACAGGGGAGCAGTGGAATTCTGAACTCCAACGGGTGGGAGTGCAGGGTCCACATCAACCGAAGGTACTGCAAATTCCTCATATGCATCCTTGCTAGGGGTAGCATGGGAATGGTAGCTGCCATGTAGCCTAACAGCCTCAGGACCGGTCTTGCAGTTAGCTCCGTAGTTTTCAGGGCTGCAAGAAGGTGGCGTGAAAGGGATATCACCTTTTCTGTTGGGAGGAAGGCCTTCATGAGGTCTCTTGTGATCCAGCAACCCAGGAAGACAATGTCCTGTGTGGGACTAAGGTGAGATTTTCGGTAGTTTCTCAGGAATCCCAGAGACTGTAGAAGTATCAAGGTGGTCCTGGCAGAGTCTTAGAATAGTTGTCTTGTCTTCTGCCTGGATTAGAAGATCATCTAAGTATGGGAATATCTGAATTCCTTTTGCCCTGCAATAGGCAATGGCTGGAGCCAGGCATTTTGTAAATATCCTGTAGGCAGTAGAAAGTCCAAAGGGCAAGGCACAGACATGAAAGTGAAATGAGCCCGTCATGAACCCGAGGTATTTTCTGAAAGTGGGCTTAATATTTATGTGAAAGTAGGCATCCTTTATGTCCAGGGTAGCCATGAAGCCCTGAAGAAGGATGAGAGGAAAGAGTAGGGAGGGTGAGCATCCTGAAGATAGGAACTCAAAGGAAGGATTGAGGCGAGAGAGGTCTAAGATTGGCCTCCATGGTCCTTCCTTTCTGGGCACCAAAGATTCTTGAGTAGAATTCTTTTCTTTATTCTGGTGGAGGTACTGATTCTATGGTGCCTTGTAGCAGTAGGGTTTGCAGGATCTGATGGAGAAGGGGTACCTGGCTGGGAGGAAGCAGCGGGATGCCCTGTTTTGTGCATGTGTGTGTGTGTGGGAGGGGTGATACAGGTCAAAGTATCCATTCTGAATGATGGACAGAACACATTTGTCTGTGGCAATGGGAGAGCATGTAGGGAGACAGTGAGAGGCAAATGGATAGGGTAATGGTGAAAGGGGGTGGGGGCTGTAGTATTGGCAGGCAGTCAGACACTACCTACCCTATCAGGAAAGGAGGGCCTTTAGCTGGAGGGCTGAGAAGGTCTAGCCTGAGGAGGTTGCCTTCTAGGGGGTCTTCTAGACCTAGGCAGAGCTGTGGGCCTGGAGGTTTTCCTGGTGAACGGTGTCTTGGCTGGGTAGTTCCCTCTGGAACCTGGGAAT